>NC_057809.1:323314850-323597344 GCF_018294505.1 Triticum aestivum
AGAGCGGCGCCGAGGAGACGAGGACGACAGGGCGGCGGGGAGACGAGGACGACGGGGCGGCGGGGAGACGAGGACGACGGGGCGGCGGGGCAGCGGCGTCGGGAGAGGAGAGGGCGGCGTCGGGAGAGCAGAGGGGAAGGGGATCAAGGGCGAGGGCGAGGGAGAGAGAGGGGATAGGGAGAGGGGCCGGGAGGAAATATGGATGGGGGCGGCACAATACTAATGACGCACCACCCCTCGGTGCGCCATAAGTACATCCATACTAATGGCGCACTAATGGCGCACCACCCCTCGGTGCGCCATAAGTACGTCCATACTAATGGCGCACCTCACCGTGGTGCGCCATTAGTATTTTTTTTTTATTTCTGCTCGAGCCAATAGGTTATCTTCCACCTGACCTGATACACACCAAGTTCCCTCTACTAGCTCGACTGGTCAGTAGCCAGTTCTCACACCAGGAGGTCCTAGGTTTGATTCCCAGGCTCCACAAATTTATTTTTTATGCATTTAAAATGCTGTTTGATACTTATTTGTGTTTAAATATGTTCAAACTTGTTTAAATCATAACAGTAATATTTTTTTTATAAGACAGTAATAATTTTTTAAATAATATCATCAAACAGTAATGCCGGTGGAGCGGGGGAGGGTGCGCGGGGTGCGGGGGGTCGGCGGCGGCGGTTGAGTAGGGGAGGGGTGTGGGAGGGTCGACGGCGGCGGTTGAGTAGGGGAATCGAGATCGAATGTCCATGAAATTTAAAAATATTCATGATAGTTCAAAAAGTGCCCATGAAATACAATCGAGAAATGAAGGCTACGATTTAAATACAATCGAGAAATGAAGGCTACGATTTAAAAGCTATATGTTCACAATCTTCTTGCCTTTCTTTTTCGCAAATGGAGTTCTTCTGTGGAATGGACGTCCTTTAGGTAGGGTGGTCCTGCTTCTTCTTGTGGTGTATGCTGCTACTTCATCATCGTCGTCATCTTCGATCCTCGGGTCGCCGTACTTGTCGAAGTCTTGCTCATTGGCTACTCCATCCATTCCGATGATCTTCCTTTTGCCTCTCCTCACGACAACACGACTGGGCTTTGACGGGTCGGTAATGAAGAAGCATTGGTCCACTTGGGAAGCCAGTACCCATGGCTCATTTTTCGCGGTGACGTTTGCGCCCGCGGTCTTGGATTTGGCTTCGGGTATAACCATAGTGGTGAAATACCGGTCTTGCTTTAGGACGCTCTTGGCCCATCTGACACGGAACATCGGGACCTTCTCTCCAGCGTAGCTCAGCTCCCAGATCTCCTCGATCCTTCCGTAGTATCTGTCCTTGTCATTACTGGTGTAGGATTCCATCGTTACCCCGGAGTTCTAATAACCATCGCTCTTCATGTCCTTGGCCTCGGTGTAGAATGTGTAGCCGTTGATATCGTACGCCTCATAGGTCATCAGGTTGTGCTCGGCGCCCTGTGACAAGGTGAATATGAGTTGTTCTTCCGCGGAAGAATCCTCATGTAAAGGGTACGACAGAAGCTTCTGCTTGAACCAACGCGTGAAACATGAGTTGTGCTCTTTGAGTATATCTTCGTCCGTCCTCTGTTGGCCTCGGTCATTGTACGTCTTCTTAATAAAGGTTTTGTGTTGTACCACCCAAGGATCGACCACGTCTATGTGATGTAGCGCGACTAGGTTTGCTCTTTCAAAGCCGGCGAGTCGACCCTCGAAGTCGACATGCATTTCGCGACGACCCTCACGGTGACCCCATCCAGCGAGCCTGCCGAGGTTCCTGTTGACGGGCAGACCAACGGGGTTCTCGATGCCTAGATAATTCGTGCAGCAGGAGATGCACTCTTCGGTCAGAAAGCCTCTGGCTATGCTTCCCTCTGGACGTGACATGTTGCGAACGTATCCTTTGATAACACCATTCATCCTTTCGAATGGCATCATGCTGTGCAGGAACGTCGGCCCGAGTTGGATGATATCGTCCACGATATGGACCAGCAGATGCACCATAACGTCGAAGAATGCGGGCGGGAAGTACATCTCAAGCTCGCATAGTATCACCACGATCTCTTCCTGTAGCCTTCTGAGTTGCCTCACACCAACAGACTTTCGAGAGATGGCGTTGAAAAAGTTGCATAGGCCAAATAGGGTTTCACGGACGTGCGCGTCCATGATCCCACAGATTGCAACTGGAAGTATTTGCGTCATCAGCATGTGACAGTCGTGAGACTTCATCCCGCTGAACTTCAGCTTCGCTGGGTCTAGGTATCTGCTTATCTTCCCAACGTAACCGTAAGGAAGTTTTACTCCTACGAGGCAGGTGAAAAACTGCTCGATCTCCTCCTGACTTAGAGTGAAGCACACAGGAGAGTAGTCATTTCCGGTCTTCTTGGCCTTCTTGCCTTTGCGACGACTTTTCGTGTCCTGCTTCGCCTCATCATCATCATCATCATCATCATCATGATCATCATATATAGCGTGAAGCTCCTGCCTGATGCCCATTGATTTCAAGTCTGCCCTTGCTTTCGGCCCTTCTTTGGTCCTCTCTGGCATGTTGAGCAGGGTACCAAGCAGACTCTCGCACACGTTCTTCGTGATATGCATGACATCAAGGCTGTGAGGCACACGGTGGATCTTCCAGTACGGCAAGTCCCAGAAAACAGACCTCATTTTCCATACCTTCAGCAGCGGCTCTGGCGCCGCTTCTTTCCTGGCTCTGGCGCCTTTTGCTTCTTTCCCGGCAGTGGGCAGTCTTTCCAATTTTTCAACAACTCGTCTATTTCCTCGCCGCTCCTCATACGCGAGCGTCCTCGGGGTTCGGTTTCACCATCGAACAGATCCTTGCGTTTTCTCCACGGGTCATCATCGCGAAGCCACCTTCGATGTCCCATGAACACGGTTTTCGAAGACCCGGGATCTCTATCTAGCTGGCGATACGTTGTGTCATCCATGCACCTGACGCATCCAAAAAATCCGTGGACCACCTGCCCCGCGACATATCCGTAACCGAGATAGCCGTGCACCGTCGTGAGCAGCGCGGCTCTCATAGGGAAATATTCTTTCTCTGCGGCATCCCACGTATTGGCTGGCGTTTTCCACAGCGTGTCAAGCTCCTCTTTCAGCAGCCCCAGATACAGATTGATGTCGTTCCCTGGTTGTTTCGGTCCTTCAATTAGCATACTCATGTGAATGTACTTCCTCTTCATGCACAACCAGGGGGGAAGGTTGTACATCCACACAAACACAGGCCAGGTGCTATGTGTGCTTCTCTGGCTGCCAAACGGATTGACTCCATCGGTTCTCGCGCCCAGCACGATGTTCCTTGGATCGTTCCCAAATTCTGGGTCTTCGAAGTTCAACGCTTGCCACTGGCTCGCATCCTTAGGGTGACTCAGCATCTTGTCTTTTTTATCTATCTCCGGATCATTTGCGTCATCTTCTCGCTTCTTCTCCTCCCTATCCACGTGCCAACGCAGGAGCTTTGCTACCTTAGGGTCCGCGAAATACCACTATAGACGAGGAGTGATCGGAAAGTACCACACCACTTTTCGAGGAGCTTTCTTCCTCTTCTTGTATCGAGTGACGCCACACACCGGACATATGGTAGACTCCGCGTGCTCGTCCCGATAAATGATGCAATTGTTCATGCACACATGGTATTTCACGTGCAGTAAATCCAGAGGACACACGATTTTCTTCGCCTCCTCCAAACTGGTCGGGCACTTGTTCCCCTCGGGAAGACGTTCGTGCCAGAATGACATGTTCTCATCGAAGCATGCATCGGTCATTTTGTGTTTTACCTTCATCTCCAGAGCCATGAGCATTACTTTCAGGCGGGTATCCTCGGGCCTGCATCCTTCATACAATGGAGTAACCGCGTCTAACTCAAGTTGATCCATCTTGGCTTTCTCTCGGGCGGCAGCTCTTGCGTTATCCGTCCGCTTGAGAAGCAGCTCTTGAATATGAGGGTCCTGCACCCAGCCCATCGATGGTCCAGCGTCGTCTGCTCCGCCGGCATCATCATCTTCATGATCATGCCCGTCGTCTGCTCCAGCATCTTCCTCATCATCATGTCCTGCATCTTCTACATGATGATTGTGTACAGCATCACCGTCGTGATCATCTCCTGGGGATTCTTCGTCTTCTCGCCCGCCCGAGCCGCGGTGGTTGTCTTGCTGCCCTTCCTCATTTCTTGCCCGGCCCCCATGGACGACTTCGTAGTCATCTTCATCACCTTGCCACCGATATCCATCCATGAAACCACGCAAGAGCAGGTGGTCCCGCACCTGCCCGGATTCCGGGTCCGCAATAAGGCTCTTCAGCTTGCATCTTCGACACGGACATCTTATCTCCGTCTCGTTCTTTTGAAGCATCTCGGCCTTCGCGGACCTCAAAAACCTATTCACGATGCCTTCGGTCATCATGCGGACCATGGTCGCCTGCGGGGTAGAGCAAAACGATATTTTAGAACCAAGAAAAAATTTGGCATGACTTTCCCTAAAAATAGGACCAAAAAGAATGCTTAATGCCAAAATTCTCGCCGAAACGGAAATGAATCAACATTCTGGCAAAATATTGGCAACTATCGCATTTCAAATACTGGTACACCTCCAAACACAAACACATATGCAACACCACAAACATATGCAACACCACGAACATACATAGATCTAGCTAGGACATAAAAAGTGCATGTGCACATTGTTGTAGGGAGAACAACATAAATATAGCTTCCCCCCTTACTTACCTATCAAAACAAGGTAATTTAACCACTTAAATTGAATGAATCTATGGTGGAAATGAGGTGAAAAAGAGGAGGCACCCGAGACAAGGAGGAGGTGGAGAGAATGAAGTGGGGAGAAAGTGAGTGTGGGTAGGAGAGGCTGTCCAAAATATCTTGTTGTTGCCCACTTACTAATGGCGCACCAAATCTAAATGCGCCATTAGTAATCCAGGTTACTAATGGCGCACCTTCGGGTGGTGCGCCATTAGTAGTTTTGCAAGAAAAAAACATACTAATGGCGCACTGTCCCACAGTGCGCCATTACTAGTTTAAACTAGTAATGGCGCACGGTTGAGCAGTGCGCCATTAGTAGTTTTGCAAAAAAGGGAATAAAAAATATAATAAAAAAACAACATTAGTGGCGCACTTTCCGGCAGGTGCGCCATTACTAGTTACAACTAGTAATGGCGCACTGTGTCTGGATACGCCATTAGTGTGTTTGGACAGGCGCACTAGTTAAAAAAAATTGATACTAATGGCGCACCCTGGGCCAGGTGCGCCATTAGTAGTTTCAACTCTAATGGCGTATCAGAAGGTGGTGCGCCATTAGTATATACTAATGGCGCACCGCTTGTCTGGTGCGCCATTAGTGTCAATCCCATCTATAGCCCGTTTTCTAGTAGTGCATGGCACAGGATCAACTGTTGCTGAGATTTCCCCCAGCGGCCGAGAAGATGGACGAATGGCATGCCACCATCCAAAGTCTGCTCGGTTTCGCTGAAGCTGGGGGCTCGAGGCAAGCTGGCCTGCCTCGGGCTCCCCAAGCGACAACAACGTCTCATGATACTAACCGTACGGAAGGGGCCATCCCCACAGTGCAGTTCCCGCCACGGCAGCCAGCGCGAGCGCGACAAAATCAGGACCCCGACATCAAATCGATGGCTGATAACACACAAGTATAGGGGATCACAATAGTTTTCGAGCGTAAAGTATTCAACCCAAATTTATTGATTCGACACAAGGGGAGCCAAAGAATACTCTCAAGTATTAGCAGCTAAGTTGTCAATTCAACCACACCTGGAATCTTAGTATCTGCAACAAAGTATTTAGTAGCAAAGTAATATGATAGTAGTGGTAACGGTAGCAAGAGGTAACAGTAGTAAAAGTAATGTTTTTGGTATTTTGTAGTGCTGATAGCAATAGCAACGGGAAAGTAAATAAGTGAAGAACAATATGTGGAAAGCTCGTAGGCAATGGATCAGTGATGGAGAATTATGCCAGATGCGGTTCATCATGTAACAGTCATAACCTAGGGTGACACAGAACTAGCTCCAGTTCATTGATATAATGTAGGCATGTACTCCAAACATAGTCATACGTGCTTATGGAAAAGAACTTGCATGCCATCTTTTGTCCTACCCTCCCGTGGCAGCGGGGTCCTTACGGAAACTAACGGATATTAAGGCCTCCTTTTGATAGAGAACCGGAACAAAGCATTAACACTTAGTGAATACAGTAACTCCTCAAACTACGGTCATCACCGGTAAGTATCCCGATTATTGTCACTTCGGGGTTAACGGATCATAACACATAATAGGTGACTATAGACTTGCAAGATAGGATCAAGAACACTCATATATTGATGAAAACATAATAGGTTCAGATCTGAAATCATGGCACTCGGGCCCTAGTGACAAGCATTAAGCATAGCAAAGTCATAGCAACATCAATCTCAGAACATAGTGGATACTAGGGATCAAACCCTAACAAAACTAACTCGATTACATGATAGATCCCATCCAACCCATCACCGTCCAGGAAGCCTACGATGGAATTACTCATGCACGGCGGTGAGCATCATGAAATTGGTGATGGAGGATGGTTGATGATGACGATGGTGACGGATTCCCCTCCCCGGGCCCCGAACGGACTCCAGATCAGCCCTCCTGAGAGGTTTTAGGGCTTGGCGGCGGCTCCGAATCGTCAAACGCGATGAATTCTTCTCTCTAGTTTTTTTTCTCTCCCCCAAACATAATATATGGAGTTGGAGTTGGAGTCGGAGAGGCATCAGGGGGCCCATGAGGTAGGGGGCGCGCCCTAGGGGGGCAGGCGCGCCACCACCCTCGTGGAGAGGTGGTGGGCCCCCTGGCCTTCATCTTTTGCAGGTATTTCTTATATTTTCCAAAAAGTTGCTCCGTGAAGTTTCAGGTCACTCCGAGAACGTTTGTTTCTTCACATAAATAACACCATGGTAATTCTGCTGAAAACAGCGTCAGGGTTAGTTCCATTCAAATCATGCAAATTAGAGTCCAAAACAAGGGCAAAAGTGTTTGGAGAAGTAGATACAACGGAGACGTATCAACTCCCCCAAGCTTAAACCTTTGCTTGTCCTCAAGCAGTTCAGTTGACAAACTGAAAGTGATAAAGAAAATCTTTTACAAACTCTGTTTGCTCTTGTAGTTGTAAATTTGTAAAGCCAGCATTCAAGTTTTCAGCAAAGATTATAACTAACCACATTCACAATAACACATAGATCTCAAGTTTACTCATATCAATGGCAAAATCAACTAGTGAGCAATAATAATAAATCTTGGATGACAACACTTTCTCAAAACAATCATAATATGATATAACAAGATGGTATCCCGCTAGCCCTTTCTGAGACTGCAAGACATAAATTCATAGCACCTTTAAAGACCAAGGACTGACTAGACATTATAATTCATGGTAAAAGAGATCCAGTCAAGTCATACTCAATGTAAACTAACAATAATGAATGAAAATGACAGCAGTGCTCTCCAACTGGTGCTTTTTAATAAGAGGTTGATGACTCAGCATAAAAGTAAAATAGATAGGCCCTTCGCAGAGGGAAGCAGGGATTAGTAGAGGTGCCAGTGCTCAGTTTTGAAACAGAGGTGAATAATATTTTGAGCGGTATACTTTCATTGTCAACATAACAACCAAGAGATGGCGATACCTTCCATGCTACACACATTATAGGCGGTTCCCAAACAGAATGGTAAATTTTATACTCCCCCTTCCACCAACAAGCATCAATCCATGGCTTGCTCGAAACAACGAGTGCCTCCAACTAACAAGAGTCCCAGGGGGGTTTTGTTTGCAATTATTTTGATTTAATTTGCATAAAGCATGGGACTGGGCATCCCAGTGACCAGCCATTTATCTCGTGAGTGAGGAGCGGAGTCCACTCCTCTTGAGAATAAACCGCCTAACATGGAAGATACAGACAGCCCTAGTTAATATATGAGCTATTAGAGCATACAAAACAGGATATTTATTTGAAGGTTTAGAGGTTGGCACATACAAATTTACTTGGAACGGCAGGTAGATACCGTATACATGTAGGTATAGTGGACTTATGTGGAATAACTTTGGGGTTTAAGGGATTGGATGCACAAGTAGTATTCCCGCTTAGTACAGGTGAAGGCTAGCAAAAGACTGGGAAGCGACCAGCTAGAGAGCGACAGCAGTCATGAACATGCATTAAAATTAATCAACACCGAATGTAAGCATGAGTAGGATATAATCCACCATGAACATAAATATCGTGAAGGCTATGTTGATTTTGTTTCAACTACATGCGTGAACATGTGCCAAGTCAAGTCACTTAAATCATTCAGTGGAGGATACCACCCTATCATACCACATCATAACCATCTCAATAGCATGTTGGCACACAAGGTAAACCATTATAACTCATAGCTAATCAAGCATGGCACAAGAAACTATGATCTCTAGTTGTCATTGCAAACATGTTTATTCATAATAGGCCGAATCAGGAACGATGAACTAACCATATTTACAAAAGCAAAAGAGGTCGAGTTCATACCAGCTTTTCTCATCTCAGTCAGTCCATCATATATCGTCATAATTGCCTTTAACTTGCACGACCGAACAATGTGAATAATAATATTAGTGCACGTGCATTGGACTAAGCTGGAATCTGCAAGCATTCAATAAACAGGATAAGACAAGGCAGTATGGGCTCTTTTGTCAGATCAACAAGTATGCATACAAGAGGCACTTCAACAATTTAATTATGGTCTTCTCCTATCGACCCCCGAAGAAAAGAAAAGAAATAAAACTATTTACATGGGAGAGTTCCCAACAAGTAAAAGAAGAACAGGAAATCTTTTTGGGTTTTCTTTTTAATTACTACTACAAGCATGGAAAGTAAACTAATTAAAAGCTACAACTAATTTTTTGGTTTTTCTTAAGGTTTATCAAACACACAAGAAGAAAGCATAAAAAGGAAATTAAACTAGCATGGATGATACAATGAAAAAGTATGAGCACCGACATCTAGCAATGAGTGGGTGAACATAATTGTAATGTCGGTGGGAAATACGTACTCCCCCAAGATTAGGCTTTTGGCCTAAGTTGGTCTATGGCCACGGCTGGCCTGGCGGATATCAATAATAATAGTTGGGGTCATACTGAGATGAAGAAGAGGAAGACTCCGATTGCCACTGGCTGACAATCATCTCCGGATCCCACTAGTAATTAGACTGTCGTGAAGGATCAACTTCTGGTTCTAGCTCTGGCTCCATGGCTGGTGCAGGGTTCCGGTAGGCGTGAATAGCCTTTAACGGAACAAGGTACTGGCCTACAGATAAATCAAACAAAGAAGGAGCAGGCAGGGTAATAGTCTCAGGATGATGTTTATTAAAGAACAATTGGTATTTAAGCTCTCCTTCCCTATTCTTAACAATAAAATCATGTGCCACCATACTTTTATAATCTAGATAAACACGAGGCAGCACTTTTTCTTCCTTCTCATAATGCCTAATAGGTATGTTAAAATGTGTAGCTAGGCGGGAAGCATAGATGCCTCTAAAGATGGGGCCCTTGGTACGGTTCAGACTTAAATGTTTGGCAATAATGCTGCCCATACTAAAAGAGTTATCACTGTATAAACCGTGGAGCAAAATAATAATATCAGGGTTACTAAGGTTTCCATAGTTTCCGCGACCAATTAGACAACGACTAGCAAATAATGCAAAATGACGTAAAACAGGAAAATGTATGCTAGTGATTCATGCATCGGAAACCTTCCTTGTTTCCCCTACAGTGATAGTATCAATAAACCCCTCCACATCATCGCGATGTGGTTCTTCTGTCTTGCCCTCAAAAGGGACTAAACAAACCCGACAAAAATCATAAAGTGACATCTCCTTATGCTCATCATATAAATAAAACTCCACCGTAGGTGGTGAGCTCCCAGAATGGAAATGAAAGTTTTGCACAAAGATATTGGTGAGTAAGAGATACTGATCGTATTGGTCATGGAGGAAAGCGGTGAGGCCTGCATTCTTAGCCAATTCATGAAAATCTTCATAAATCTCGGCTGCTCTCAAGAAATCATCGGAAGGCCATTCACACACCCGAACCTCTGCGGTGCGAGGCAGATTATACTTAGGCTTCAGTGCCTTTTCCTTCCAACTTTTGCTCGATGAGCCCCTCAAAAGTCTCCTCATCATTTTTTGAAAAATTCGGAAATTTTTAGTAACTTTAAAATAAAAGTAAGCCAAACTCAATAATATTGATAGCAACTACTCCAACAAGTGCCTAGGGCCTATATCATGCATCAAAACTACTTTTGACCATATAAATTTGACATGCAAGCTCAAGAACAGGGTCACCAAAGCAGCAAAAATTTGCAATGAATAAAGCACTAGAACAAAAACTAATTAGACCAATGGAGGAGTCACATACCAAGGAACAATCTCCCCAAGCAGTTTTGTGAGAGGTGCTTTGAGCAAGGAGATCGAAAATGGCAGCAAGATGATCTAGAACTCGTGATTGAGCTGGATATTCGTGTTTGTGGGAGGAAGAAGAAGTGTGTGGGTGCAGGAATAAGTGGAGGAGGGCCATCGTGGGCCCACGAGGCAGGGGGGTGCGCCCAGGGGGGTAGGGCGCGCCCTTCACCCTCATGGGCAGGTGGTTGACCCCCTGTTGTGTTCTAAGTGCCAAATATTCTCAAATATTCTAGAAAAAATCATATTTAAATTCCAAGGCATTTGGTGAACTTTTATTTTCGGGGTATTTTTATATTGCATGGATAGTCAGATAAGAGACAGAAAAATATTTATTTTATTTAATATAAATAACAAAAAGTAAAAGTAGGGTACAGAAGGTTGTGCCTTCTAGTTTCATCCATCTCATGCTCATCAAAAGGAATCCACTAACAAGGTTGGTCAAGTCTTGTTAATGAACTCATTCCGAATAACATGGAACCGGAGAAATTTCGAATAACACTATGTTACCTCAACGGGGATATGCACATCCCCAATAATAAGAATATCATATTTATTCTTGATAGTAGGAAGAGGAAATTCAAAACCTCCAAATATAATCGATGGAATTTTTCCAATAGAATTGATACTGTGAACTTGAGGTTGTTTCCTCGGTAAGTGTACAGTATGCTCATTACCACTAACATGAAAAGTGACATGGCCTTTAGTGCAATCAATAACAGCCCCTGTAGTATTCAAAAAGGGTCTTCCAAGAATAATAGACATACTATCGTCCTCGGGAATATCAAGAATAACAAAGTCCATTAAAATAGTAATGTTTGCAACTACAACATGCACATCCTCACAAATACCGACAGGTATAGCAGTTGATTTATCAGCCATTTGCAAAGATATTTCAGTAGGTGTCAACTTATTCAAATCAATTCTACGATATAAAGAGTGAGGCATAACACTAACACCGGCTCCAAGATCACATAAAGCAGTTTTAACATAGTTTCTTTTAATGGAGCATGGTATAGTTGGTACTCCTGGATCTCCAAGTTTCTTTGGCATTCCACCCTTAAAAGTATAATTAGCAAGCATGGTGGAAATTTCAGCTTCTAGTATCTTTCTTTTATTTGTAAAAATTTCTTTCATATACTTAGCATAAGGATTCATTTTAAGCATATCAGTTAAATGCATACGCAAAAAGATAGGTCTAATCATTTTAGCAAAGCGGTCAAAATCCTCATCATCCTTTTTCTTGGATGGTTTGGGAGGAAAAGGCATGGGTTTCTGAACCCATGGTTCTCTTTCTTTACCGTGTTTCCTATCAACAAAGTCTTTCTTATCATAACGTTGATTCTTTGATTGTGGGTTATCAAGATCAACAACAGGTTCAATTTCTACATCATTATCATTACTAGGTTGAGCATCATCATGAAAATTATTATTAGCATTATTACTAGTTTCAGGTTCATTACCAGATTGTGTTTCAACATCAGAAATAGAAATATCATTTGGATTCTCAGGTGGTTCAATAACAGGTTCACTAGAAGCATGCAAAGTCCTATCATTTTTTTCTTCCTTTTAGAAGGACTAGGTGCATCTATATTATTTCTGAGAATCTTGCTCAATTCTCTTAGGGTGGCCTTCGGGATACAAAGGTTCCTGAGTCATTCTACCAGTTCTAGTAGCCACTCTAACAGCATAATCATTATCTTTACTATTCAATTCAATGAGCAAATCATTTTGAGCTTTAAGTACTTGTTCTACTTGAGTGGTAACCATAGAAGCATGTTTACTAATAAGTTTAAGTTCACTTTTAACATTAGCCATATAATCACCCAAGTGTTCAAGCATATTTGAATTATATTTCAATTGACTACCAAAATAAGCATTAAAGTCTTCTTGCTTAGCCATAAATTTATCAAACGCATCTAAGCATGGGCTAGCAAACTTAGTAAATGGGATTTCAGCTTTATCATATCTATGGAGAGAATTTACCTTTACTACCTGTGTCGGGTTATCAAGACCATGAGTTTCTTCAATAGGAGGTAAATTAAGACCGTGTATTTATTCAATAGGAGGTAAATTCTGAACATCTTCCGCTTTAATACCTTTTTCTTTCATAGATTCCTTTGCCTCTTGCATATCTTCAAGACTGAGAAATAGAATACCCCTCTTCTTCGGAGTTGGTTTAGGAATAGGCTCAGGAGTTGGCTCGGAGGTGTCCAATTATTTTCGTTTGTCAACATATTATTCAATAGAATTTTAGCTTCATCCGGTGTTCTTTCCCTGAAAATAGAACCAGCACAACTATCCAGGTAATCTCTGGAAGCATCGGTTAGTCCATTATAAAAAATATCAAGTATTTAATTTTTCTTAAGAGGATGATCAGGCAAAGCATTAAGTAATTGGAGAAACCTCCCCTTAAAGCAGCTTGTTTCTTATGAGCAGGCAAATATTTAGTAGAGAAGTAATAAATCATATCCTGGGGACTACGCACACAACCAGGATCAAGAGAATTAAACCACATCTTAGCGTCACCCTTTAATGAGAACGGAAATATTTTAAGGATATATAAGTAACAAGTTCTCTCATCTTTAGTGAACAGGGTAGCTATATCATTTAATTTAGTAAGATGTGCCACAACAGTTTCAGATTCATAACCATGAAAAGGATCAGATTCAACCAAAGTAATTATATTAGGATCAA
This sequence comes from Triticum aestivum, assembly GCF_018294505.1. Classification (NCBI taxonomy): domain Eukaryota; kingdom Viridiplantae; phylum Streptophyta; class Magnoliopsida; order Poales; family Poaceae; genus Triticum; species Triticum aestivum. The sequence goes on from NC_057809.1 coordinate 323,328,046, forward strand.
CAGAGAATTCATAATCCTTATCAGTAACACATATAGGTGAAGTAGCAAAAGCAGGGTCAGGTTTCATTCTAGCATTTAGAGATTGCTTATTCCATTTAGCTAATAACCTCTTAAGTTCATTTCTATCTTTGCAAGCTAAAATAGCTAAAGAAGCTTCTTGATCAAAAACATAACCCTCAGGAATAACAAGTGATTCTTCATCATCACTTTCATCAGTATTATCAGATTCAATATTTTCAATCTCTCTAGCCCTAGCAATTTGTTCATCAAGAAATTTTCCAAGTGGCACAGTAGTATCAAGCATAGAAGTAGTTTCATCATAAGTATCATGCATAGCAGAAGTGACATCATCAATAACATGCGACATATCAGAATGAATAGCAGAAGCAGGTATAGGTGTCGCAAGCTTACTCAAAACAGAAGGTGAATCAAGTGCAGAGCTAGATGGCAGTTCCTTACCTCCCCTCGTAGTTGAGGGATAAATCTTGGTTCTTGGATCTTTCAAGTTCTTCATAATAATAAGCAGATATAAATCCCAAGTGACTCAAAGAACAGAGCTATGCTCCCCGGCAACGGCGCCAGAAAATAGTCTTGATAACCCACAAGTATAGGGGATCGCAACCGTTTTCGAGGGTAAAGTATTCAACCCAAATTTATTGATTCGACACAAGGGGAGCCAAAGAATACTCTCAAGTATTAGCAGCTGAGTTTTCAATTCAAGCACACCTAGAAATTTAGTATCTGCAGCAAAGTATTTAGTAGCAAAGTAATATGATATTAGTGATAATGGTAGCAAAAGGTAACAGTAGTAAAAGTAATGTTTTTGGTATTTTGTAGTGCTGATAGCAATAGCAACGGGGAAGTAAATAAGCGAAGAACAATATGTGGAAAGCTCGTAGGCAATGGACCAGTGATGGAGAATTATGCCGGATGCGGTTCATCATGTAACAGTCATAACCTAGGGTGACACAGAACTAGCTCCAGTTCATTGATATAATGTAGGCATGTATTCCAAACATAGTCATACGTGCTTATGGAAAAGAACTTGCATGACATCTTTTGTCCTACCCTCCCGTGGCAGCGGGGTCCTTACGAAAACTAAGAGATATTAAGGCCTCCTTTTAATAGAGAACCGGAACAAAGCATTAACACTTAGTGAATACATGAACTACTCAAACTACGGTCATCACCAGTAAGTATCCCGATTATTGTCACTTCGGGGTTAACGGATCATAACACATAATAGGTGACTATAGACTTGCAAGATAGGATCAAGAACACTCATATATTGATGAAAAAATAATAGGTTCAGATCTGAAATCATGGCACTCGGGCCCTAGTGACAAGCATTAAGCATAGCAAAGTCGTAGCAACATCAATCTCAGAACATAGTGGATACTAGGGATCAAACCCTAACAAAACTAACTCGATTACATGATAGATCCCATCCAACCCATCACCGTCCAGCAAGCCTACAATGGAATTACTCACGCATGGCGGTGAGCATCATGAAATTGGTGATGGAGGATGGTTGATTATGATGATGGCGACGGATTCCCCTCTCCGGAGCCCCGAACGGACTCCAGATTAGCCCTCCCGAGAGGTTTTGGGGCTTGGCGGCGGCTCCGTATCGTAAAACACGATGAATTCTTCTCTCTGATTTTTTTCTCCCAGAAACACAATATATGGAGTTGGAGTTCGACTCAGAGAGGCATCAGGGGGCCCACGAGGTAGGGGGCGCGCCCTAGGGGGGCAGGCACGCCCCCCACCCTCGTGGAGAGGTGGTGGGCCCCCTGGCCTTCATCTTTTGCAGGTATTTTTTATATCTTCCAAAAAGTTGCTCCGTGAATTTTCAGGTCATTCTGAGAACGTTTGTTTCTACACATAAATAACACCATGGTAATTCTGCTGAAAACAGCGTCGGTCCGGGTTAGTTCCATTCAAATCATGCAAGTTAGAGTCCAAAACAAGGGCAAAAGTGTTTGGAAAAGTAGATAGGACGGAGACATATCAATGGCCTCCTCTGACCCTCGAGCATGTCCAAGCCAACGAAGAGCCCCGGAGGATAGGCGGAGAGGAGACACGCGCGTCATCGTCGAGCAATGCCGCGACGACCTCCACCGGACTAACGGGTGCGATGGCCCCAACGTCGACGAGCCGGCGCTCGGTACTGGCGGCTGCCTACCTTTCGAGGTTGGTTGCCCTGCCATTAGTCGTGAGCTGCGGCAAGTCTGTTGGCCATCCGTTCAAGCCAACGATACCTGAGAAGTACGATGGGAGGCTGAACCCAGCAGAGTTCCTGAGCATCTAGACCATCGTTGTTCAGGCTGTCGGGGGAAGAGATGAGAAGTTGTTCGCCAACTACTTCCCTTTGGCCCTCAAGTCTAATGTGAGGTCTTGGCTGATGCACCTACCGGAGAACTCCATTTCGTCATGGGCTGACCTGTGCCATGAGTTCATTGGCGCCTTTGATGGCAGTCATCAAGAACCCGGCAGGCCTAGCGACTTGCAACTTCTCTAGCAGAAGGGAGGAGAAACCCTACGTAAGTATTTATGGAGATTCAACAAAGTTCATAGAAAGATCCCAAATATCCAGCCAGCAGCCGTGATAGCTACATTCCAGTCCAATGTGCACAACGGCCGGATCCGTTCCATGAGGAATGTGCGGTTACCCAAGACTATGAATGAGCTTTACACGTTGGTTGATAAGGGTGCTCGAATGGAGGAGGGAAGGAAGTTGCCCGGATAGGAAGATTGCACCAATGTTGATTTAGAGGATGATGAGGGATCTATCAGTCAGAAGAAGAGCAAGAAGCGCAGTAAGAAGCGGAGAGATAAGGCAGTGATGACTGTAGAAGGGTAGGGGGCCCTAAACTGTGTGTCTAAGGATTGAGGGTAATAGGAGGCAGGGGACATGATGTTTACCCAAGTTCGGGCCCTCTTGTTGGAGGTAATACCCTACATCCTGCTTGATTGACTTTGATGAGTATAAGGGTTATGAGAGTTGATCTACCTCGAGATCGTAATGGCTAAACCCTAAATGTCTAGCCTATATGATTATGATCGCCTCTACAGACTAAACTCTACGGTTTATATAGACACCAAAGGGTGATAGGGTTGTACAGAGTTGCTTTACAGAGAGAGAAATCTTCACATCCGAACACCAAGCTTGCCTTCCACGCAAAGGAGAGTCCCATCTGGACATGGGGGAAAGCCCTCCGTCTTGTATCTTCACGGCCCACCAGTTCGGCCAATGTCACATAGCCCGGACGCCCCGAGGACCCCATAATATAGGACTCCCTCAGTAGCCCCCGAACCAGTCTTCAATGACGATGTTTCCAGCGCGCAAATTGTCTTAGGCATTGCACGGCGGGTTCCTCCTCCGTAGACTTCAAAGCATCTGAACCAAAGGAATGTATTTGGCTTTTACATCTTCTGTCTTGGTAAGATGAGTTCTTCAAACAGTTTGGCTTTACATTAAATGTCATATCCTTCAGCTTCTGCGCCATCGTCGCTCCAGCTCCCACGTGTCAGACGAATACGAAGGGTCCAAGTATTTTTATACATAACACCCGGGCCATGTAGGGAAAGCGTGTATTTAAGGAGATTTAATCTCAGATGCCATTCCACACCAGGAGGAAAATCCTTATAGCTTGCCACAAGAAACCACTCAAGCATGGACATCGCTCCCAGTTCTTCCTCCCACCCCCATGGTCCTAAAAATGCAATTGGTAGAGTTGTTCTGTATCCCATGCCCAACTGACCAAGCTCCAGGTGCAGGGATATCTCCGCCTTGCGGATCTAGTCCCCATTCGGGCGGGATTAACCTCTTTTAGTGGCGAAGCCCTGGCAGAAAATTTCCCTAATCCTTCATAAGAGGAGTGACTATGCTTCGTTTCCTTTCTATTAAGAGGCGTTGGATTTCCAATCCATCCTTTCCTCCGAGGTCTCCTGGAGTACTATGGCCTCCAACTGCACAACCTCACGCTGGGCTCCATTCTGCACATCGCGGGCTTCGTCGCTCTTTGCGAGCTGTTCCTAGGATGAGAGGCCCATTTTGAGTTATGGAGGAAGCTTTTCTGCCTTGTCCCTCGCTCCCAAAAGGGACCATATTCGAGTTGGGTGGTGCCAAAGTGTGGCGCATAGCCTGGACAGGATACCTATCCGGCCCTCGGAGTGGTTTTATATTGAAGATGTGGTTCTCCCGGACCCAATCCGACGAGGCCTACCCGCATTTTCCAATGCTCCATTAAAGAAGCGCCATAGCTGGCACCCCAGAAGCCTCAAGGAGGAAGACAGGAGCAAATGGACAAGATAAAGACACTCGCCCAATCCGGACAGTCCATTATTGAGGTAATGGCGATTTCAACAATGCGGGGCATTCAGCCACTCCAATCCAGAGGACTCCCCATGTGGCATTACAACGGGGAATACGACACATCACGATGCGGACGTAAGGGTCTGGACAACTTTGCCGCCTTGGCCTTCATGCTGGCTGATCTTTTTAAGGGGGAGAAAGAAGAATTCACTCGCCTTAAGTGCCGAGATGATTTTTCCATGTACAACCCTCCCAGCTGGGTAAGCCTTCGCTCAGTAATTTTACTCAATACTCCTCCTGAGTCTTACCCAGCTGAACTTAATCCCACCATTTTTAACAAGAATGGAGGAAAGTTGCCGCGGGGAGTCTATAGCCCTACCCCACAGTCGGAGGACCATATTTGGGACCTGGATCCCAGATTCGAAGAGGATACGGATATATCCATAGAGCTCAAGGAGGGGGTTTTCTATCAAGCGAGCTACGATGGCACAGAAGAGGCCATTATAGCCGATTACCCCGGCCTTCTCCCCTCTTCCCACGTAAGTTCCCAGGAGACTTCTCCTCAAAAACAGTTTTCATTATTGCGCCTCACCTGCCGCATTATCTCCTGGTTTCAAAGGGGCGCCGCTCGTCTCGCCACACTGCATCAGAAGCGTCCCTCAAGAAGGCGACGCCTGCACGGGGCGGGTCTTCGAAAAGAAAGGCAGACGACTGTACTGCCAAGCCTTCATCGGAGAAGTATGGTTTCTGATATGCCCATTGGAAATTATACCGAATTGTAACGTTCCTTACTGCGCCATATTTTAGGAATAGCGTTTGTCGGACTGTATCCGGACACCTTGCCGGACATGCATCCACCAATCCGACCCCGGACCCTGCCTCCAGGGCTAGAGTTGACACGAGTGCAATGCCGGATTGTCCTATCTCCGAAGATTCAGATAATGTATCCGTCACCAACTCCGAAGTGGAGAGGGCAATGAACCATTGGCGCTGGAGAACTACTATGCACGACCCCAACTTTACTGAAGAAGCATTCAATGCCTTAAGCTCGGTGGATGCATACATCCGAGCTGCTCGGGATGGGCTTGCTGGAGCCACTTACTAGCTTTCAAAGGATATGTGGGTAAGATCGTACTGAGCAGATTTAATAACCATATACCAGTAGCCCCCGAGACTTGAAACAGTTGAAGCAACTGATTTTAAGGATCGTTGTATAATCAGGTACTCACAGAGAAGAACAACATGCTGTCTCAGGAGCTGGAAAAGTGTCGGACCCAGCTAACTACAGTTAGCACCGAACTGGAGAAGTCCAAGGAGGCACCGAATGGTAATGTCCCCTTATGTCAAGGAAATATAATCGTGTGCCTGTAATATTTATTCAAATAAACACTGTTGTATTTACAATGGCAGGATCGTCAGATCAGCTGGAAGAGAAACTGAAGGTCGTGCAGCTCGCTAAACAACATGCCAAAAGGCTAGAGGCCATTGGTCAGCGTGTACTGACACAAACCAAGGATGACAGGAACAAGCTGCAGGGCACCAACACCCAGCTAGGCGAAGAGCTAAAAGACGTGCGAGCCCAACTGGTAGACACCTTGAAGGAGAACCGAAAGATGAGAGGCGGCATATTCAGTATGCCTTTTAACTTATTTCCGTGCAGCTCGCTTATGCGAATCCTAAAAAGTTTATTTTCGTAGGTGTGCTGACTGGGCGGCCCGAAGAAGAGGTGTCCAGATTTCAAGGCGACATGCTACAAGAGATGTCTAAGATGCATGATCAAGCTCAGAAGGCAATGAGAAACATCGCTAAGGCTTTATGGCCAGCCGATTCTCCTCCAGGAAGTATGGAGGAACTTGTTAATTTATTCAAGGGAGCTCAGCGCCTTTTTGGGCTATGGAAGATATCAGCCTGCCGAGAAGGTGCTCTTGAAGACTGGGCCATGGTGAAAACACGATACAAAGGACTTGATCCAAATCATATGGCACGGGTGGGACCTTGAGGATTCGATGGACAGGAAATTCCGGTCAGCCTGGTGTACAACCAAGTGAAGATGGCCGCCAAGTTTTCACAACAGGATTATAAACTAGACAACCTGTTAGAGGGTCTAAAGCAAGAAGAAGTTTTTGAGTCCAAGTAGCAATGTACTTTTATTGAAAAACTTTTCTCCAGCCGAATTTGTAAAACAGTTGTCATGGCATACATTCTGCTTCGACCTTAGAAAACCCTAGGTTTGAAGTGTTTCCGAATACTATACCGTAGGTAAACACCAAAGTATGTTCGGAAACCAGGCAGTCCGGTCATAGTTGCTTGAATAGACAAGTTGTATTCGAGGAGTTATGTTATAATAAATTTGATTGTAAGAAACATCTTCTAGAGAGAATAGTTACGTTAAGGGTTCCTTTCCCTGGGCCAGCATGCGGTTTTTTTGCATACCGAAGCTGTGATGCTAAAAATCACAGTACACGTTATAGTCTCGGGGCTTTGTATTGCGACAAGGGCAGTTTGTCTTTTGCTTGCCGACCAATTATTCCCTTAAGAACACTGGCTTTTGGCTTCACCTATCTGAGGTACACATCCGGATAACCCGGCTGTAACGATCGCAGAGGTGCTGCCTTTATGCCCTAGCCGAACAAGCGGGAATATAGGGCGTAGGCACAGGAGTCAGGCAACCCAGCTTTGCAAAAACATAAGTCATAAAGGTGCATATAATGGTGAGGAAAAGATATATATGAGTAGACGAGACATATATACGGTGAGCTTGATGCTTGAAAAATGATAATAAGCTTCTTGTGAAAAGAAGCCCCAGGGTATTGTGGAGTATATACATTTAAGGATGTATGCCCCTCAGGTGTGCGGTTTATCCGAACACGAGCTAGAAATCGTATAAAAATGCTAAAAAAGAAAACAGTGAAAGGGAGTTGAGAAGGAACGCTGAAGAAAGGTATATGTGCGGACTTAGGCGTAGAATCTTCGGAGCCTTGCAGCGTTCCATGGGTTGGGCTCCAAGCGATTATTGGAAGCATTGCGAAGGTGATAGGCTCCTCTAGTGAGAACTTCATCTATAATGAAGGGACCCTCCCATTTTTTGGTTGAGCTTGTCGTTTTTCTTCTCTCGTAGGCGTAGAATGAGTTCACTGACATTGTAAGTCTTTGCCTGTACTTCTCTGCTTTTGATATCGTCGAGCCTGCTGTTGGTAGAATGCGGAACGGGCCTTTGCGACATCACACTCCTCCTCTAGGCCGTCCAAGTCGTCCTGCCAATCTAGCTCGGCTTCTCTCTCTTCGTACATGCGCACTCCAGGTGAGTCATGAATAATGTCGCAAGGCAAGACCGCCTCCACGCCGTACACCCTGAAGAAAGGTGTATATCCGATCGTGCGATTGGGCATGGTCCGCAGCCCCAGAGTACGGAATCAAGTTCATCAACCCAGTGCTTGTCTGATTCTTGCAGAGATTGCACTAGTCTGGGTTTGATGCCGCTCATTATCATACTGTTAGCCCGTTTGGCCTGACCGATTGTTTGAGGGTGATATACGGAGGCGTAATCGAGCTTGATGCCCAAATTGGCGCACCAAGTTTTCACCTCATAGGCTGTAAAGTTAGAGCCATTGTCAGTAATAATACTGTGTGGGACACCATAACGGCGTACGACGCCAGATATAAAGTCTATCACTGGTTTGGCTTTAGCCGTTTTAACTAGTTTGGCTTCTATCCATTTAATGAACTTGTCGACCATCACCAATAATTATTTCTTTTTATGGCTTCCCCCTTTAAGAGGTCCGACCATGTCAAGCCCCCAGATCGCAAAGGGCCAAGTGATGGGGATTGTTCATAGGGCAGTGGGCGGCATATGGCTTTGATTAGCAAAAAGTTGGCATCAAACACAGCGCTGTACGAGGTCATGTGCATCTGCTCGGGCCATCTGCTAAAAGAAACCCTTACGATAGGCTCTACTTACAAGGGCCCGAGCTGCGGCATGATGGCCACCAAGACCAACGTGTATTTCAGCCAAAAGTTGTCGTCCCTCTTCTTTGGAGATACATCTTTGAAGGACTCCGGTAGTACTTTTCTTGTACAGTTCTCCTTCATGAACTTTGTAGGCCTTTGAGCGTCGAACTATGCGACGGGCCTCAGTCTGATCCTCAAGGAGCTCATTCCTAGTCAGGTAGGCAAGGAAAGGCAGGGTCCACGGGGCAATTACAGCCATGATTTCATGGGCCAATGGTGTTATTTCAGTGCCCAATCCCCCGATGATATCGGAACTTTGTTCGGAATCTCGGGGTATGATCGGCTCCAAACCAGTATTGCCGCTCTCGTCCTAAAACACCACGGATGGCTTGAAGAGCCTTTCCACAAAGGTGTTAGGTGGGACGGGGTCGCGTTTAGCGCCCACGCGAGCAAGGATGTCCGCTGCTTGATTACTCTCTCGGGCCACGTGATGAAACTCGAGCCCCTCAAACCGAGCTGATATTTTGAGTACGCGGTTACGGTAAGCCGCCATCTTCGAGTTTATTTTGGATATTGTGAGGTTTGAATCCCCCCGCACCTCAAGGCATTGTATGCCCATGGAGACAGCCATCTAGAGACAATGCAACAGGGCCTCGTATTCGGCCGCATTGTTAGAGTCTTTATACAGTATTTGGAGCACATAACGGACTGTGTCTCCTGTTCGGGTTGGCATAGACCCTGGTTGCCCAGGGGCGCCGGACATCACCCAGTTCAGACCAACACTCAGAGGAGCACTGGCCCAGGGGGGGTTAAAATAAAGATGACCCTTGGGTCTACAGAACCCAAGGGGAAAAGGCTTAGGTTGTTAGGAAAATGTAAAACCAAGGTTGGGCCTTGCTGAAGGAGTTTTATTCAAGGTGGAATGTCAAGGGGGTCCCATAACCCCAACCGCGTAAGGAATGCGAATTCAAGGAACATAATACTGATATGACGGAAACTAAGGCGGCAAGAGTGGAACAAAACACCAAGCAAAAGGCCAAGCCTGCCACCCTTTGCCAAGTATATAGATGCATTAATTAAAATAAGAGATAATGTGATATACCAACATCTCCATGTTCCAACATGCAACAACTTGCTCTGCACCTGCAACTAGCAACGCTATAAGAGGGGCTGAGCAAAAGCGGTAACTTAGCCAAACAACAGTTTGCTAGGAAGGTTGTTAGAGGCTTGACATGGCCATATGGGAGGCATGATAAACAAGTGGTATGTAGCGCGACATATCGATAGAACGAACAACTAGCAAGCAAGATAGAAGTGATATCGAGGGTAATGGTCATCTTGCATGCAAAGTTCTCTGAGTTTTCGAAAGCTTGCTCCTCGTTAGCGTACTCAACAGGTCCTTGTTCACGTACTCGTCTCTCGGCTCTACCCAAAGCTAGAACACAAGCAACGGAACAACAATCAATCACGATGCAATGCACAAGCAACATGATGCAAGACATGGCATGGAATGCAAGGTATGATGATCAAGGCATCAACTTCGCAAACCAAGTATGCCGCTGGAGAGATGAGGTGATTTCGGTTGAAATCGATGTAAGGATCACCGGAAATGGATGCACGGTTTGCGAATGACAAGCAAAACAAGAATGACGCAAATCTGCGATTAACAACATCATAGCACTTAGAATGCAACAAGAAACTATGCTACAGCACTCCAACATGGCAACAAAGCACATGGCCATAAAGTACAGGTGAATCTCTACAAATCCTGAACACTAGGCTCCTACTAGTTCTCACTAGGACAAGCTCAAAATAGCATAGCAAAAATGCAAATGATATCAGCTTCACAGACTTAGAGAAAATACTAAACATGTCAAAACAGCAGCATATAGCAATGTTTAGAGCTTGCAAACAACATGCTACAGGAACATATCATGGCAAACAACGACATGGCATGCTAGTAATGAACACATAGAACATAACTCCCTTACTTAACTTTATCCAAGGATGCATGGAAAATAAGGTAGCACCCATGCAAACATGGCAAGTTATATTATCAGTTTCAAACTTAGAAGAAAAACATAGCATGGCAGGAACAGATTCATGATAGCAACTTTCCAAGCTCAATTCACTCGCCACAAGGAATTTCACGGCATGACAAGGTAACCAACATGCAGTATACATGCACAAGAAGCTAAGAATGGCAAGATCAAGTTCATAGGGCACACGCATCACTAGCAAAACACATGGCAATATCGAATCTCATGTTAACAATCTTCCAGGAACAATATTTATCAAAAGTAGAGCAAGGAAAAGACATGCTTGAGTACTCCATAATTGCATCCACATGCATGAATGGAAAGAGCAATACCACATCTTCAAAACATGCTTACTGAACTATCTTAAAATGTGCATGGATCTCATGGTAGCAACAAGTTTACATAGCATCAAAATATAACAGGAAAAAGATGGCATGAAAATAACAACATTATGGACCCTACTTTGCATGCTTGTGCTAGTCACCACATAGATCACAAAAATACAAGACTTGCACCCCGGTAAAGATGTCATGATGGAGATCACAAAACATATAGACATCATGCTCATAGGATGCACATGCAAAATCCAACAAAAATGACAAATCATCAAGTTATGTTAAATTCCAATAGACAACATCATATAGCACTTTCGCAATGATCATAATGGCATCAATATGGATAGTACCATGCATGCAAATGACACTAACATGAAGAGCATCACGATAGAAATATTTTCATATATCATATGCATGAATCGGAGCACCGACCACGAAGATATAGCATGTTGACCAAGGCATCACAATATGCAGATTTCGAGACTTGGTGAAAAAACAAAGTCAACCTTTGATTCGGATCTAGGGCTTGGAGGCACGGCTCCCGAGGACGGCCGGAGAGCTCGCCGGAGAGGTGAAACGCGGCGGCCGGAGCTCACAGGCTCGCTGGAGCTTGGTGGAGGAGTCGGATCTAGGTGGCCGGCGAGGTGGAGACGACGGCGGGGGGTGGTGTGGCGATCGGTGGCGAGGCGGAGGCACGGTGAGGCGGGGGAGCACGCGTCAGCGGTGGCCGGCGCTGGGCGGCTGATAACCCACAAGTATAGGGGATTGCAACAGTTTTCGATAAGTAAGAGTGTCAAACCCAACGAGGAGCTAAAGGTAGAACAAATATTCCCTCAAGTTCTATCGACCACCGATACAACTCTATGCACGCTTGACGTTCGCTTTACCTAGAACAAGTATGAAACTAGAAGTACTTTGTAGGTGTTGTTGGATAGGTTTGCAAGATAATAAAGAGTACGTAAATAAAAATTAGAGGTTGTTTAGATAAAGAAACAATAAAGTAAATATAGCGAGTGTGGAAAAGTGGTGGTAGGAGTTACGAAATTTCCCCTAAGCAATTGACTACCTTACTAGATCGATAGCACGTATTATGTGGGAGAGGCCACTGCTAGCATGTCATCCCTTACTTGGAATTCTATGCACTTATGATTGGAACTATTAGCAAGCATCCGCAACTACTAATGTTCATTAAGGTAAAACCCAACCATAGCATTAAGATATATTGGTCCCCCTTAAACCCCGTATGCATCAATTTCTATGCTAGGTTGAAGCTTCTGTCACTCTTGCCCTCCAATACATAGTCTTATCAACATACACCTAACCCTATGGTGTGATCCACGCGCGCGCTCATATGATGGGCACCAAAGGACAGCAACATAACCACAAGCAAATTAAATCAATCATTGCAATTCATCAACCACCGATAGGACACCGAAAATCTACTCAGACATCATAGGGTGGCAACACATCATCGGATAATAATATGAAGCATAAAGCACCATGTTCAAGTAGAGGGTACAGCGGGTTGCGGGAGAGTGGACCGATGTATATAGAGGGGGGAAGGTGATGGAGATGTTGGTGAAGATGGCGGAGGTGTTGGTGAAGATCGCGGTGATGATGATGATGGCCACGGCGGTGTTCCGGCGCCACCGGAGGAGAGGGGGAGAGGGCCTCCCTTCTTCGTCTTCTTCCTTGACCTCCTCCCTAGATGGGAGAAGGGTCTCCCCTCTGGTCCTTGGCCTCCATGGCATGGGAGGGGCGAGAGGCCCTCCAAGATTGGATCTATCTCTCTGTTTCTCTCTGGTCCTGCATTCTGTTCTGGCTCTGTTTCACCGTTTCGTATATATATGGAGATCCGTAACTCCGATTGGCCTGAAACCTTCACCGTGATATTTTTCTCTGAATATTAGCTTTCTTGCGGCAAAAGAAGAGCGTCAACCGCCTTACGGTGGGCTCACAAGGGTAGGGGGCGCGCCCTAGGGGGGCGCCCCCCTGCCTCGTGACCACCTCGGGCACTAGTTCGCGTTGATTTTCCTTCCGAATTTTCCATATTTTCCAAAAATAAGCTCCATCCGTTTTTATCCCGTTTGGACTCCGTTTGATATGGATATTCTACGAAACCAAAAACATGCAACAGACAGGAACTGGCACTGGGCACTGGATCAATATGTTAGTCCCAAAAATAATATAAAAAGTTGCCAAAAAGTATATGAAAGTTGAATAATATTGGCATGGAACAACCAAAGATTGTCGATACGACGAAGACGTATCAGCATCCCCAAGCTTAATTCCTGCTTGTCCTCGAGTAGGTAAATGATAAAAAAGATAACTTTTGATGTGGAATGCTACCTAGCATAATCTTGATCATATGTCTAATCATGGCATGAATATTAAGACACGAGTGATTCAAAGCAATAGTCTGTCCTTTGACATTAAGAAAATAATACTTCAAGCATACTAATAAAGCAATCATGTATTTTCAAAATAACATGGCCAAAGAAAGTTATCCCTACAAAATCATATAGTCTGGCTATGCTCCATCTTCACCACACAAAATATTCAAGTCATGCACAACCCCGATGACAAGCCAAGCAATTGTTTCATACTTTTGACGTTCTCAAACCTTTTCAACTTTCACGCAATACATGAGCGTGAGCCATGGACATAGCACTATAGGTGGAATAGAATATGATGGTGGAGGAGATAAAAAGGAGAAGATAGTCTCACATCAACTAGGCGTATCAACGGGCTATGGAGATGCCCATCAATAGATATCAATGTGAGTGAGTAGGGATTGCCATGCAACGGATGCAGTAGAGCTATTAGTGTATGAAAGCTCTAACTGAAACTAAGTGGGTGTGCATCCAACTTGCTTGCTCATGAAGACCTCGGGCATTTGAGGAAGCCCATCGGAATATACAAGCCAAGTTCTATGATGAAAATTCCCACTAGTATATGAAAGTGATAACTCAAGAGACTCTCTATATGAAGAACATGGTGCTACTTTGAAGCACAAGTGTGGAAAAGAATAGTAGCACTGCCCCTTCTCTCTTTTTCTCTCATTTTTTTTGTTTTGTTTTTTTCTCTTTTTTTTCTTTTTTTGGGCCTTCTCTCTTTTGGCCTTTCTTTTTTTTCGTCCGGAGTCTCATCCCGACTTGTGGGGGAATCATAGTCTCCATCATCTTTTCCTCACTGGGCAATGCTCTAATAATGATGATCATCACACTTTTATTTACTTACAACTCGATACTAGAACAAATATATGACTCTATATGAATGCCTCCGGCGGTGTACCGAGATGTGCAATGATCTAGCGTAGCAATGACATCAAAAAACGGACAAGCCATGAAAACATCGTGCTAGCTATCTTACGATCATTCAAAGCAATATGACAATGAATGCTCAAGTCATGTATATGATGATGATGAAAGTTGCATGGCAATATATCTCGGAATGGCTATGGAAATGCCATGATAGGTAGGTATGATGGCTGTTTTGAGGAAGGTATATGGTGGGTTTATGGTACCGGCGAAATTTGCGCAGTACTAGAGAGGCTAGCAATGGTGGTAGGGTGAGAGTGCGTATAATCCATGGACTCAACATTAGTCATAAAGAACTCACATACTTATTGCAAAAGTCTATTAGCTATTGAAACAAAGTACTATGCGCATGCTCCTAGGGGGATAGATTGGTGGGAAAAGACCATCGCTCGTCCCCGACCGCCACTCATAAGGAAGATAATCAATAAATACCTCATGCTCCGACTTCATCACATAACGGTTCACCATACATGCATGCTACGGGAATCACGAACCTCAACACAAGTATTTCTACTAATCCACAACTACCCACTAGCATGACTCTAATATCACCATCTTTATATCGCAAAACTATTGCAAGGAATCAAACATATCATATTCAGTGATCTACAAGTTTTATGTAGGATTTTATGACTAACCATGTGAATGACCAGTTCATGTCATCTCTCCAAATAGATATAAGTGAAGCAAGAGAGTTTAATTCTTTCTACAAAAGATATGCCCGTGCTCTAACAAATATAAGTGAAGCAAAAGAGCATTCTACACATGGCGGTTGTCTAAGTAAAGAGAAACATGCGATACAAACTTCAAATGATATAAGTGAAGCACATGAAGCATTCTATAAAGCCATACTCAAAAAATATAAGTGAAGTGCAAAGAGCATTCTATAAACCAACCAAGGACTATCTCATACCAGCATGGTGCATAAAAAGAAAAATAAAAACCTAAATGCAAAAGACGCTCCAAGACTTGCACATATCGCATGAACGAAACGAATCCGAAAACATACCGATATTTGTTGAAGAAAGAGGGGATGCCTTCCCAGCATCCCCAAGGTTAGACGCTTGAGTCTCCTTGAATATTTACTTGGGGTGCCTCACGCATCCCCAAGATTGAGCTCTTGCCTCTCTTCCTTCTTCTCACATCGAGACCTTCTCAATCATCGAACACTTCATCCACACAAAACTTCAACAGTAAACTCGGTAAGATCCGTTAGTATAATAAAGCAAATCACTACTCTAAGTACTGTTGCAAACCAATTCATATTTTTTTGCATTGTGTCTACTGTAATATAACTTTTTCATGGCTTAATCCACTAATATAAATTGATAGTTTCATCAAAACAAGCAAACTATGCATCAAAAAACAGAATCTGTCTAAAACAGAACAGTCTGTAATAATATTAAGATTCACCATACTTATTATACTTGAAAAATGCTACCAAAATTAGGGAAAATAAACAATTTGTATTGGAAGACAGTGCACAAATAATCAGAACAATTTGACGTTCCAGCTAAAAATGTAAAATCGCGCACTACAGCCAAAGTTTTTGTCCTGCACCATTCAAACCATCAAGCAAATGTAAACATCCTAAAGGCAAACCTTGGGACATTATTTTTATAATACAATGGAATTTTACAAGGGGATAATTATTTTATTGAAAAGTTTCTGTAATCAAGATTCACAAAGTTGCTGTGAGCATGAACAAAGTTCAAGGAGCTCTCCCACTTCAACAGTGCTTGTCTTTCTCACTTTCACTTTCCTTTTTGAAAAGTTTTGGGTTCCCCTCTTTATTTTTGTTGTTTTTTAACTATATGAAAGCACTCAACAGAAATAAATGACTCTCTAAAACATCTGGGTTGTCTCCCTGGCAGCGCTTTCTTTAAAGCCATTAAGCTAGGCATATAGTGCTCAAGTAGTGAATCCACCTGGATCCCAAGGTATATCAAAGCCAATTTTAATTAACAATGATTTGTAATTTAGTAGAGAGCACAAAGCAACATATATCAAGCAATGACGAAGTCTAACTCTCTTCCTATGCATCAGCATGTCATAAAAGAACAATTCATGCACACCTAGTAAAGGCCAATGCATAGTATAAACAGTTTCTTGCAATTTTATGATGTTGGAAACATAGAGAGGGTGAGATATAGTTCATCTCTCATAATAATTACAAGTAGGAGCAGCAAGCACATGCATATTATATTTATCGAAATCATCATGTGCAACGGTAAAAGGCAACCCATCAATATAATCCTTAATAAGTGCAAACTTCTCTGATATAGTATAATCGGGAGAATTCAAAAAGATAATTGGACTATCATGCATGGGTGCAATAGCAACAATTTCATGTTTAACATAAGTAACTATAGCAAGTTCATCTCCATAAGCATAATTCATATTGGCATCTTGGCCATAAGCATAGCAAGCATCATCAAAAAGGGATATTTCAAAAGAATCACAGGGATCATAACAGTCATCATAGCAATCATCCTTCGATAAGCACGAAGGGGAATTAAACAATGTATGAGTTGAAGAGTTACTCTCATTAGAAGGTGGGCACGGGTGATCAATCCGCTCTTCCTCCTTTTGTTCTTCGCTCTCCTCCTCGTCTTTTTCATCCAATGAGCTTATAGTTTCATCAATTTCTTCTTCCATAGACTCCTGCAAAATATTAGTCTCTTCTTGGACAGCGGAGTATTCCTCAATATATTGTTTAACATAGGTATTAGAAGCATAATTATCATAGCAATATTTAAGTATAGCAAATTTTTCAGATTTGTGAAAAGTAGCATCATACTTTTCAATCAAAGAAGCAATTTCATAAGCACCCTCAAAAGCAACAAATTCTTCAATTTGTTGAATATCATAGTAGCTATAAAAACTTTTAGCATAAGAAGATAAGATTCCATTATCAATAAACTCACATTGGTAGAGAAGGTGTTTCTTAGGGTTTTCAGAACAACAAGTAAAATCATATAATTCACATAAATTCCAAGCATAGCATTGCAAACGTTGAATTTGACTCCATAATAATTTCCCTTTTTCAGATATACGGTGTCACACATAACAAGCATTCTCATCTAAAGATTTGCCCTCAACTAAGCTAGTTGGGGTTTCAGCACGAGCACAAAGGGATCGAAGATGATCCAAGTAATAAGCTTCAGCAGTGTGATAGATTTTGATTGGTTCTTCAACCATTGGTTCAGTAGGTACAACTAATTTTTTTGGTATTTTGCGTTTCCTACCCATAACTAAGGATAGAAAACAACTAAGAACAGCAAATAAAAATTACTTAGTGATAAAGAAAACAAGCACACACAAGAATATTCACCCCATGCTATTGCTCCCCGGCAACGGCGCCAGAAAAAGGTCTTGATAACCCATAAGTATAGGGGATCACAACAGTTTTCGATAAGTAAGAGTGTCGAACCCAACGAGGAGGTAAAGGTAGAACAAATATTCTCTCAAGTTCTATCGACCACCGATACAACTCTACGCACGCTTGATGTTCGCTTTACCTAGAACAAGTATGAAACTAGAAGTACTTTGTAGGTGTTGTTGGATAGGTTTGCAAGATAATAAAGAGTACATAAATAAAAGGCAGGGGCTGTTTAGATAAAGAAATAATAAAGTAAATATAGCAAGTGTGGAAAAGTGGTGGTAGGAGTTGCGAAATTGCCCCTAAGCAATTGACTACTTTACTAGACCGATAGCAAGTATTATGTGGGAGAGGCCACTGCTAGCATGTCATCCCTTACTTGGAATTCTATGCACTTATGATTGGAACTATTAGCAAGATCCACAACTACTAATGTTCATTAAGGTAAAACCCAACCACAGCATTAAGATATATTGGTCCCCCTTCAATCCTGTATGCATCAATTTCTATGCTAGGTTGAAGCTTCTGTCACTCTTGCCCTCCAATACATAGTCATATCAACATACAACTAACCCTATGGTGTGATCCACGCGCGCGCTCATATGATGGGCACCAAAGGACAGCAACATAACCACAAGCAAATTAAATCAATCATAGCAATTCATCAACCACCGATAGGACAACGAAAATCTACTCAGACATCATAGGATGGTAACACATCATTGGATAATAATATGAAGCATAAAGCACCATGTTCAAGTAGAGGGTATAGCGGGTTGCGGGAGAGTGGACCGCTGTAGATAGAGGGGGGAAGGTGATGGAGATGTTGGTGAAGATGGCGGAGGTGTTGGTGAAGATCGCGGTGATGATGATGATGGCCACGGCGGCATTCCGGCGCCACCGGAGGAGAGGGGGAGAGGGGCCCCCTTCTTCCTCTTCTTCCTTGACCTCCTCCCAAGATGGGAGAAGGGTTTCCCCTCTGGTCCTTGGCCTCCATGGCACGGGAGGGGCGAGAGCCCCTCCGAGATTGGATCTATCTCTCTGTTTCTCTCTGGTTCTGCGTTCTGTTCTGGCTCTGTTTCACCGTTTCGTATATATATGGAGATCCGTAACTCCGATTGGCCTGAAACCTTCGCCGTGATTTTTTTCTGAATATTAGCTTTCTTGCAGCAAAAGAAGAGCGTCAACCGCCTTACGGTGGGCTCACAAGGGTAGGGGTGCGCCCTAGGGGGGTGGCGCCCCCTGCCTCGTGACCACCTCGGGCACTGGTTCACGTTGATTTTCCTTCCGAATTTTCCATATTTTCCAAAAATAAGCTCCGTCCGTTTTTATCCCGTTTGGACTCCGTTTGATATGGATATTCTGCGAAGCCAAAAACATGCGACAGATAGGAACTGGCACTGGGCACTGGATCAATATGTTAGTCCCAAAAATAATATAAAAAGTTGCCAAAAAGTATATGAAAGTTGAATAATATTGGCATGGAACAATCAAAAATTATAGATACGACGGAGATGTATCAGCGGCAGAGGTCGGCGGCGAGCGGGGCGAGGCGGCGTAGGCGGCGGCCGGACGCGCTAGGGCGCTGGGAAGGCCGGGCGGCGCGCATGGGGCGGTGTGCGCGGGCTGGAGGGCCGCGGTGGCAGGAGGTGGCGGCGGGCCACGTGGCTCCCTCTGATTGGCGCGGGCGTGGCGGCGGGTTTCGTTTGGTGAGGGTCGGACATCTCTGGTGGCGTAGGAGAGCGATTTTAGGGTTTCATGTGCGAGAATTTTGGGGGGAGACACATATATATATATAGGTAGGGGAGCTAGGAGAGTCCAAATGAGTTGCGGTTTTCGCCCACACCATCGTGATCCAACGACGGAGAGCTTGGAGGGGGTTTAGATGGGCTGGTGGGTTGTTTGGAGGGGTGTTGGGCTGCAACACAAGAGGGGCTTTTACGGTTACCCGGTTAACCGTTGGTGCATCAAGCGGCCTCCAAATGGAACGAAATTTGACAGGCGGCCTACCGGTGATGTACTAAGGCCACTCCACAAATCTCAACCCATTCTGACAACGTTTTCTCCCGCTCATGAAACGCGATTAGAGGGGTGCAACGGGGCATGAGAGAGCGTCGGATTGCGAAACGGACAATGGGGAAAATGACCGGATGCATGAGACAAACATGAATGCAAATTAGATGCACATGATGACAGGAGATGTAATGCATGACATGAACAAAATGAAAAAAAAGACAAAGCCCAGCCACGAAGGGAATGTCATATCACATAGCCGAACATGGCAAGAGTCGGAGTTACAAATATGGAAAGTTACATCTGGGGTGTTAGAACACTCCACCACTACAAGAGGATCTTGTCCCAAGATCTAGGACTGAAAGAACTCCGGATATTCGGAACGGAGATGATCCTCTCATTCCCAGGTGTCTTCTCGGTCGGAATGGTGTGACCACTTCACATTCAGGAATTTGATTGACTCGTTGCGAGTCTTGTGCTCGGTTTCTTCAAGAATGGCAATGGGATGCTCATGATAAGACAAATCTTCTTGGATATCAATCTCTTCGAAGTTGATAGTTCGCTCGTGGGTCTTGAAGCACTTGCGAAGCTGTGACACGTGAAACACATCGTGCATGTTTGCGAAGTTGGACGGGGTTCGCCTCTTTTGCCAATGATCTTGAAAGCACCCACGTATCTCGGGGTAACCTTCCCTTTGATACCGAAGCGTCAAGTGCCTTTCATTGGAGAGATGCGGAGGTAGACATGGTCTCCGATCTCGAAAGCCAAGTCATTGTGCTTTCTATCATAGTAACTCTTGTTGCGTGATTGCGTGGCTTTGAGATTTTCACGGATGACTTTACACATTTCTTTAGCCTCTGTGATCAAGTCATTGCCAAGAAGTTGGCGTTCACCAGTCTCTGACTAATTGAGAGGAGTACGACACTTTCTGCCATATATAATTTCGAATGGGGCCTTGCCCGAACTCGCTTGGAATCTGTTGTTGTAGGAAAACTCGGCATATGGGAGGCAATCTTCCCACTTCATACCGAAAGATATGACACAAGCCCTGAGCATGTCTTCGAGGATTTGATTGACTAGCTCGACTTGCCCACTTGTTTGAGGATGGAAATCCGTGCTGAAGCAAATGTTGGTGCCCATGGCCTTCCAGAAGGAGTCCCAAAACTTAGAAGTGAAAATTCTTCTGTGGTCTAAAGAGATCAATTGCGGAATGCCGTGCAAGGAGACAATTTTGGAGGTCTATAGCTCTGCCAACTGAGCTGCTGTGATAGATTCTTTGATTGGAAGGCAATGAGCCACTTTTGTAAGCTTGTCAATGACAATGAAACTAGCATCATTCCCACGCTTGGACTTTGGGAATCCAGTCACGAAGTCCATTTCTATATGGTCAAACTTCCATTCTGGAATAGCAAGAGGTTGGAGGAGACCAGCTGGTTGTTGGTGTTCTGCATTCACCCTTCGGCAGACATCACATTGATTCATGAATTGAGCAATCTCTTGCTTCATTTGAGTCCACCAATACGACTGCTTGAGGTCATGGTACATCTTTGAACTATCTGGATGAATGGATAGAAGATAATTGTGCACTTCGTTCATTATGACCTTCCTTAGATCACCTTTTGGAACCACAATCCGGTCCTCGAAGAATAAAGTGTCTTTGTCATCAATGTGATAGCACTTGTATTTGGATAAGCCCTTGGCAATACCGAGTTTCACCTTATTCACCATGGTCTCGAAGAGTTGTGCCTCACGAATTTTGTATTCCAAAGTTGGAGTGACTTGAAGGATGGCAAGAAAACCTTGAGGAACAACTTGGAGGTTGAGTTTGCGGTAAGCTTCACAAAGGTCCGGTTGGAATGGCTTGAGAATTAAGCTGTTGCAATAAGCATTCCTGCTCAAAGCATCTACAATCACATTGGCCTTTCCTAGAGTATATTCAATACTTGAATTGTACTCTTGAATCATTTCGACCCAACGAGTTTGCCTGAGGTTGAGGTTGGGTTGAGTGAAGAAATACTTGAGGCTCTTGTGATATGTGAAAATGTCCAGTTGCCTTCCCAACAAGAGATGTCTGCATGCTATTGATGCATAGACAACTGCCGCCAACTCAAGATCGATAGTGGGGTAGTTACTTTCGTTGGGCTTCAACTGACGAGAGGTATAAGCCACAACTTTCTTCTCTTGCATTAACATAGCGCCGAGACCTTGCAATGAGGCATCATAGAAAACGTCGAATGGCTTGGATTCGTCTGGAGGAGTCAAGACAAGAGCTAAGACTATCTTCTCTTTAAGAGTGTTGAAAGCAACGTCACACTCAAGAGTCCAGACATACCTTGACATGCTTCTGGAGGAGTTTGGAAAGAGGCTTTGCAATCTTAGAGAAATTCTCAATGAATCTTCAGCAATAGCTTGCAAGTCCAAGGAAACTGCGGAGCTGCTTGACATTCTGAGGAGACTCCCAGTCCACAATTGTAGAAACCTTTTCTGGATTAACGGCAATGCCCTTAGCGGAGATGATATGACCAAGATAAAGAACTTCATCAAGCCAAAACTCACATTTAGAAAACTTCGCATAGAATTGATACTCTCCGAGCTTGTCGAGCACCAATCTCAAATGCTTGGCATGATCCTATTTATTCTTGGAGAAGACCAAGATATCATCGAGATACACCAAGATGAGTGCATTTGTGTAGGGGTTGAAGATGAAGTTCATCATTCGAGAGAATGTTGGAGGAGCATTGACAAGGCCGAAACACATGACAGTATATTCATAGGAACCAAAACTTGTTCTGAATGTTGTCTTGGGAATACCTTGTTCATGAATGAGAATCTGATGATAGCCCATACAGAGGTCAAGCTTGGAGAATACTTTAGCACCTTTAAGTTGCTCGAATGGCTCATTGATGTTGGGAAGTGGATACTTGTTCTTTATAGTCTTCTTGTTCAATGGACGGTAGTCGACACAAAGTCAGTCCGTGCCATCCTTCTTCTGGACAAAAAGAATACCACAACCCCACGGAGATGAAGTCAGTCTGATCAAACCAAGATGCTCTTGTTCATCGAGCTGTTTCTTCAATTCCTTCAGCTCCTTTGGTCCAAGCTTCTATGGACGCTAGCAAACGGGTTCAGTGCCAGGCTCAAGATCGATAACAAATTCAACTGGCTGGTGAGGAGGCATTCCTGGAAGCTCTTCTGGAAAGACGTCTTGGTCTTCGCAAACGACTGGAATCTGAGAAATTGCATCTAGCTCGCCATTCTCATTGAGAGAAAATAGTCCAATGGTTTCACCCCGAGCGGCATAGATGATCACATCATCAGAAGAGTGTGTCAATTGAATCTCCCTGGCAGCACAATCAAGCAGAGCCTTGTGCTTAGAAAGCCAATCCATCCCGAGAATTAGATCAATATCCGAGTCACCAAGAACAATTGGAGAAGACAGAAATTTATAGTTGCCCATCTTGATAGAAACATCCCGAATGATGGAGCTTGCGTTCATGAATTTACCTAGAGAGACAACTGATAATGGTCTAGGAAAATCTTGAAAACCCAACTCATGCTTAGATACAAATGGTCTTGAGATGAAACTATGCGATGCACCAGTATCAAATAAAACTTTTGCAGGAATATCATTAAGTTGGAGATTACCGATGATCACTTCTGAAGAATCCTCTGCTTGAACTGAATTCATCAAGTTCACTCTTGCAAACTTGGGATTATGCTTGACCACTGCATTGCTTGAAGACCTCACAAGAGGAGGAGGCGGAAGGGGCCTTTGGTTAAGGGAAAACTTTGTTTTTGCCACTCTAGTTTTTGCCAATTTTTCTTATGCCACTCTATAATTTAACATTTCACTTTTGTCACTCTTAGCTTTTGACAATATATCACTTTTGCCATTCAGTGGCAAAAGCAAAATTTTCAGAGTGGCAATTGTGATACATTGTCAAAAGCTAAGAGTGGCAAAAGTGAAATAAAAAATTATCGGTTTTGCCACTGAATGGCATTTGTGATGTATTGTCAAAAGCAAAGAGTGGCAAAAGTGAGATGTCAAATTCTAGAGTGGCATAAGCAAAATTGGCAAAAACTAGAGTGGCAAAAACAATGTTTTCCCTTTGGTTAAAGCACTTGTTTGCATAGTGACCTTTCAGTTGACACTTGTTGCAAGTAACCTCTGAGAGCGGATGATGATAAGGAGCACTTGACCTTGGAGCTTGAGTATGAGACTTGTTCTGATAGCCTGGGTTGGGCGGGTGGGAAGATCCATGGCCACCTTTGTTCTTCTGCTGGTCGGGCTGATGAAATTTAGGAGGAAGCCAGAACTTCTGTTGCTTAGCTGCCACTTGTGAGGAAGAAGAAGACTGAAGTTCATCTCTAATTCTCTTCTTTGATGCCTCACACTTGAGATGAGAACCTTATTGCTTGAGGGACATGTTATAGAATTGATCTAACTTAGTAGGCTCCACGAGAACGAGACCTAACTGCAGATCTTCTCTGAGGCCACCTCTGAAGTGATAGATCATTCTCTATTCATCAGGAACATCCTGCCTTGCAAAGCGAGCAAGTTTCTGAAACTGGATGTTGTATTGGTACACGGACATGCTTCCTTGCTTGAGATTGCAGAACTCCTCATGCTTGCTCTCAGCAACACTTGTTGGAATATGATGAGCTTTGAAGTCTTAGCAGAAATCATCCCGGGTAATCATACGACCTCCTCTGGAATCTTTCTATTGTTGATACCAATCAACAGCTTGGTCCTTGAGCTGAAAAGAAGCGAACTTGACGTAGTCCTCAGGCCTGACATTGCTACATTCAAAATGCTTGTTGATGTCCATGAGCCAATCATCGGCATTCGTGGCCTCGGCATAGTTGCTGAAAGGTTTCGGCTAATTTGAAAGGAACTGGTTGAGGGTAGCAAACTGAGGTTGATTGTTGAAATTCCCTTGGTTGCCTTGACCTTGGTTGCACTCTTGCAAGAGTTGCAAAAGCATCTGGGCATTGGCGTTGGTGGCTGCCATGAAAGCTTGCCATGCCTCCAGAGGCGGAGGTGGAGGTGGAGGGTTCACTTGACTCCCATCATTGCGTTCCGGATTCAGATGCGTTGGAGGAGCCATCCTGAAGAGGGTGACATCCGTTAGAATCTTGATAGATAGATAGACAAGCTGAATCAATGGATAGAAATTGCAACATATAGTCTTCACAATAAACATTCGAACAGATATTGAACGAATGAATTCCAAAGTTAACACCACACATCCACCAAGTTGAGAAGCCACTTAGATTGATGAATGAAACAACAAGGTACGGCTGGAACAAATTAGTGGTAAGGATTACCGAATCACAAACCAAATATCTACGGGAAGAAATACTAGAGCTACTTGAATTCCCACGAATAAACTCCCAAAACTTTCTGGTTATGCAATTTGGTGTTGGGGATACAGGGAGGCACCATATATATCACACAACTAACAAGCCCTACGCTCCAACTCTATACATCCATCAACACATAACCAAGAAAACTCCGGAAATCGTGTACCTCAACCTTCGAAAAGCATCCGTTATACGAGTTATGGCAATACTCTCGAACTCCCGCCTAGTACTGGGTGGCGTCGAGGTTATCTCACCAAGACTGCATAAAAGAGATTTTTTATGTGAGCGAACTCAGGTATTCCAGAACTACAATGATTAAATTGTGACGACAACACCACGGAGCTCAACCTCCCGGGACACTGCCACAACCCCTAAATGTCAGGTGGCACCAAGAACAATGTTCTCGTCACAAGAATATCGGAACGATCCCAAGATACCCACGTGATCCTAAAAAAATTTCGTGAAATTTGAGGAGAGGAAAGTCAAAACATCTACGTCAGGAGGCCTCACCAGAGCGATGAAGGGACTGAGGACTAAAAAGAATCCTACTCTCCGATATATATAATCCTAAGACTCAAAACATTTTTGTTCTAGACTCAACAATGTTAGTGATTTGATCAAGCAGGGGGCTCCTAAGTCGGGGATGGCTCTGATTACCAACTTGTAATGCCCACGACGCGGCTATAGCTCCCACGTGTCGAGGCACGACATAGAGGCATAACCGCATAGTGGTTTTGTCACAAGAAGGGTCATCTTCACAAACATCCCATGTAATGAACAAGACAGGGATAAATAGAGTTGGCTTACACTCACCACGTCACACAATACATAAATAATTCATACATCATCCAAAATACACACATAGACCGACTATAGTCAAATCCAAAAGAAAAGGAAGATAAATCCCAAATGTTAGATCCCCGATCGTCCCAACTGGGCTCCACTACTGATCATCAGGAAATGACACATAGTAATGACCAAGTTCCTCACTGAACTCCCACTTGAGTTCGGTAGCATCACCTACACTGGTATCATCGGCACCTGCAACTGCTTGGAAGTATCCGTGAGTCACGAGGACTGAGCAATCTCACACCTGGGAGATCAAGACTATTTAAGCTTATGGGTAGGATAAGGTAATGAGGTGGAGCTACAGAAATCGCTTAGCAAATATGGTGGCTAACATACGCAAATCATAGTAAGATGAGAAGTTACGCAATGGTCGTGAAGCTAGAAGTGATCAATAAGTGATCCTGAAACTACTTACGCTCAAACATAACCCAAATCGTGTTCAATTTTTGTACTCTGCTGAAAAGAGACCATCACAGCTACACACGCGGTTGATTCATTCTAATTAAGTCAAGTGTCAAGTTCTCTACAACCGGATATTAACAAATTCTCATCTGCCACATCGCGGGCACAGCTCTCGAAAGTTTATACCCTGCAGGGGTGTCCCAACTTAGCCCATCACAAGCTCTCATGATCAACGAAGGATATTACTTCTCTCGAAAAGACCCGATCAGTCTCGGAATCCTGGTTACAAGAGATATCGACAAAGGTAAAACAAATCCCGATAGGAGCTGCACATATCTCGTTCTCAGGGCACAACGGATGGGCCAGACTTTGGGTTGGCATAGACCCTGGTTGCCTAGGGGGCGCCGAACATCGCCCAGTTCGTACCAACACTTAGAGGAGCACTGGCCCAGGGGGTTGAAATAAAGATGACCGTCGGATCTACAGAACCTAGGGGGAAAAAGCTTAGGTTGTTAGGCAAATGTAAAACCAAGGTTGTGCCTTGCTGGAGGAGTTTTATTCAAGGCGAACTATCAAGGGGGTCCCATAACCCCAACCGTGTAAGGCATGCAAATGCAAGGAACATAACACCAGTATGATAAAAACTAAGGCGATAAGAGTGGAACAAAACACCGAGAAAAAGGCCAAGCCTTCCACCCATTGCCAAGTATATAGATGCATTAATTAAAATAAGAGATAGTGTGATATCCCAACATCTCCATGTTCCAACATGGAACAACCTGCTCTGCACCTGCAACTAGCAATGCTATAAGGCTTGACATGGCCATATGGGAGGCATGATAAACAAGTGGTGGGTAGCGCGACATAGCGATAGAACAAACAACTAGCAAGCAAAGATAGAAGTGATATCTAGGGTAATGGTCATCTTGCCTGCAAAGTTCTCCGAGTTGTCAAAAGCTTGCTCCTCGTTAGCGTACTCAACAGGTTCCTCGTTCACGTATTCGTCTCACGGCTCTACCCAAAGCAAGAACACAAGCAACAAAACAACAATCAATCATGGTGCAATGCACAAGCAACATACATGGCATGGAATGCAAGGTATGGTGTGCAATGCATATGGGCACACCAGAAGGGAAAAGATGATCAAGGAATCAACTTGGCAAACCAAGTATGCCACTGGAAAGTTGAGGTGATTTTGGTCGAAATCGATATAAGGATCACCAGAAATGGATGCACGGTTTAAGAATGACAAGCAAAACAAGAATGACGCAAATCTGCGATTAACAACATCATAGCACTTAGAATGCAACAAGAAACTATGCTAGAGCCCTGCACATGGCAACAAAGAACATGGCCATAAAGTACAGGTGAAGCTCTACAAAGCATGAACACTAAGCTCCTGCTAGTTCTCACTAGGACAAGCTCAAAATAGCATGGCAACAATGCAAATGATATCAGCTTCACGGACTTCCAGAAAATATTGAACATGTCAAAATAGCAGCATATAGCAACGTTTAGAGCTTGCAACAACATGCTACATTAACATATCATGGAAAACAAAGGCGTGTCATGCTATAACTAAACACATAGAACAAAACTCCCTTACTGAACTTTATCCAAGGATGCATGGAAAATAAGGTAGCACCCATGCAACCATCGCAAGTTATATTATCAGTTTCAGATTTAGAAGAAAAACAGAGCATGGCGGGAACAAATTCATGATAGCAACTTTGCAAGCTCAATTCACTCACCACAAGGAATTTCATGGCATGACAAGGTAACCAACATGAAGTAGACATGTACAAGAATCTAAGTATGTTAACAGCAAGTTCATAGGGTACATGCATCACTAGCAAAACACATGGCAATATTGAATCTTATGTTAATAATCAGCCAGGAACAATATTTAGCAAAAGTAGAGCAGGGAAAAGACATCCTAGATTACTCCATAATTTCAACCAGAGGCATGAATGGAAAGAGCAATACCACATCTTCAAAACATGCTTACTAAACTTTCTCAAAATGTGCACGGATCTCATGGTAGCAACAAGTTTACATATCATAAAAATATAACAGGAAAAAGATATTATGAAGCCTACTTTAGTTGCTTGTTCTAGTCACCACATAGATCACAAAAATACAAAACTAGCACCCCTGCAAAGATGGCATGATGGAGATCATAAAACATGTAGACATCATGCTCATAGGATGCACACACAAAATGGAACGAAAATGACAAATCATCAAGTTCTGTTAAATTCCAGCAGGCAACATCATATAGCACTTTTGCAACGATGATAATGGCATCAATATGGACAGTAACATGCATGCAAATCACAATAACATGAAGAGCATCACGAGACGAACATTTTGATATATCATATGCGTGAATCGGAGCACCGACCATGAAGATATAGAATGTTGAACAGGGCATCACAATATGCGGTTCCCGAGGACGGCCGGAGAGCTCGCCGGAGAGGAGGAACGCGGCGTCCGGAGCTCACGGGCTCGGCGGTGCTCGATGGACGAGTCGGATCTAGGTGGCCGGCGAGGTGGGGACGATGGCGTGGGGCGACGCGGCGACCGGTGGTGAGGCAGCAGCGGAGGAGCGCGGCGGCGGAGCACGCGTCAGCGGCGGCCGACGCTGGGCGGCGGAGGTCAGTGGCGAGCGGGGCGAGGCGGCGGAGGCGGCGGCCAGATGCCCTTGGGCGCGGGGGAGGCCGGGCGGCGCGCGCGGGCCAGAGGGCCGCGCCTGGGCCTCGTGGGCCATGACGGCGGGAGGTGGCGGCGGGCGACGGGGCGCCCTCCGGTTGGCGCGGGTGCGGCGGCGGGTTTCATCCGGTGAGGGTCGGACGTGTCCGGCGGCGCAGGGGAGCGATTTTAGGGTTTGATCTGCGAGAATTTCGTGGGAGACATATATATATATATATATATATATATATATATATATATATATATATATATATATATATATATAGGTAGGGGAAGCTAGGAGTGTCTAAATGAGGTGCGGTTTTAGCCCACACGATCGTGATCCAATGACGGAGAGCATGGAGGGTGTTTAGATGGGCTAGTGGGTTGTTTGGAGGGGTGTTGGGATACAACACAAGAGGGGCTTTTACGGTTACCCGGTTAAGCGTTAGGGCATCAAATGACCTCCAAATGGAATGAAATTTGACAGGCGGCCTACCGGTGATGTACCAAGGCCACTCGACAAATCTCGTGCCATGCCGAGAACGTTTTTCTCCCGCTCACGAAATGAGATTAGAGGGATGCAACGAGGCATGAGAGAGCGTCGGATTACGAAACGGACAATGGCGAAACTGACCTAATGCATGAGACGAACATGAATGCAAATGAGATGCACATGACGACTTGAGATGAAACATATGACATGAACAAAATGCAAAACAAAAGATAAAACCCAGCCATGAAGGGAATGTCATATCACATAGCCAAAAATGGCAAGAGTCGGAATTAGAAATATGGAAAGTTACATCTGGGGTGTTACACGACACCAGCCCCAAGTCTGGCTTGCATTTTAGAGCCATCGAGGGGCATCACCCTGTTGGAATATGGGTCGTACTCTTTAGGGAGTTTGGCCTCTGTCCACTCGGCAATGAAGTCAGCTAACACCTAATATTTAATGGCTCGGCGTGGTTTGTACCTTATTTCAAACGGTAAGAGCTCAATGGCCCATTTGGCAATCCGGCCGGTGGAGTCCCGGTTGTTTATAATATCATTGAGTGGTACTTATGAAGCCACCGTGATCGAGCACTCTTGAAAGTAGTGCCACAGCTTGCGGGATGCCATAAAGACCGCATATGCTATCTTCTGACAATGCGGGTATTAGGATTTGCATGGTGTAAGGACCGTCTATACGTAGTATACTGGTTTTTGGAGTGGGAATTAATGCCCCTCTTCTTCTCGTTCGATGACGAGCACCGGACTCACCACCTGGTGAGTTGCAGATATGTAGAGCAACATTGGTTCGCCGATGTTTGGTGCGGCCAGGAATGGGCTGCTCGCTACCAAAGTTTTTATTTCCTT
Source organism: Triticum aestivum (assembly GCF_018294505.1). Classification (NCBI taxonomy): domain Eukaryota; kingdom Viridiplantae; phylum Streptophyta; class Magnoliopsida; order Poales; family Poaceae; genus Triticum; species Triticum aestivum. Next base: position 323,358,066 of record NC_057809.1, read on the forward strand.
CAGTACGGCTATTGCAGCGTCCGTCCATGCAAAATGGTTGGTGCGTCGGAGCAGGCGATACAATGGCAATGCCTTTTCTCCTAATATGGAGATAAAATGGCTCAAAGCTGTCACGCACCCAGCTAGTTTATGGACCTGCTTGAGGTCAGTTGGTGTTGAAAATTGTGACAGGGCTCGGATTTTGGCTGGGTTTGCTTCAATTCATCTATTGGAGATGATGAACCCGAGATGTTTGCCGGCGGGAACGCCAAAACAAACTTTTCCGGATTGAGCCGTATATCATATGTTCGGAGGTTGTCGAATGTAAGGAGTAAATCGTCCACCAATGATTTAACATGCTTGGTTTTGATGACTACTTCATCTACATATGCCTCCACAGTCTTGCCGATTTTCTTTTCTAGGCACGTTTGAATCATGCGTTGGTAAGTGGCGTCGGTGTTCTTGAGCCCGAAATGCATAGTGTTAAAGCGGAAAGGCCCATACATGGTGATGAATGCCGTCGTGGCCTGGCTGGATTCCTTCATCTTAATTTGATGGTATCCGGAGTATGCGTCGAGGAAACACAGTGAACTGTGTCCCGCGGTTGCAACAATAATCTAGTTGATGTGAGGTAGTGGGAAGGGGTCCTTAGGGCAGGCCTTATTAAGCTCTTTGAAATCGACACACAGGCGCCGGGCTTTATCCTTCTCCGGTACCATGACCAAGTTTGCTAGCCAGTCCGGATGTCTGATTTCTCTGATAAACCCGGCTTCGAGTAACTTAGCTAGCTCCTCCCCCACAGCATGTCGTTTGGGTTCAGAAAATCGCCGCAGCGTTTGCTTGACTGGCTTGTATCCCTTCAGTGTATTGAGACTATGTTCAGCCAGTTCGTGTGGGATTCCTGGCATATCAGAAGGGAGCCAGGCGAAGATGTCCCAATTCTCGCGCAGGAATGCGCGTAATGCGGCATCGACTGTCCGGTCCAGCTGTGCCCCAATGGAAGTTGTCTTCTTGGGGTCTGTCGGTGAACTTGAAATTTGACTATTTCGTCTGCTGGTTTGAAGGAAGTTGACTTAGGTCTCTTATTGAGTATTACGTCGTCCCTATCCACTGTGGAACATAAGGTGGTTAATTCTTTGGCCGCGAGGGCCTCCGACTATGCCTCGAGGGCTAGGGAAGCGGTTTTGTTTTCAGCGCGGAGTGCTATGTCCGGATCGCAGGTAATAGTGATAACTCCGTTGGGCCCTGGCATTTTGAGCTTCATATACCCGTAATGGGGTATAGCGTGAAAGCATGTGAACGCGTCTCGCCCCAGCAGGGCGTGGCACCCGCTGTTGCAAGGTGCCACATGGAGGAGTAACTCTTCAAACCTATAGTTCTCCGGCGTGCCGAATACCACGTTGTAACGCCCCAAGACCGGAGCTTCAGTTGCCTTCCAGGGTTTCCAGGTTTCGTCATGTGATTTGTTTGGTTCATCACTTTCATCTTTGCATCATGTGCATTGCATCATGTCATCATGCCATCATGTCATTTCTTTTCTTAACTCAACTAAATAAATTGCATGGATCTTCGGTCCATTTAAATCGAGGGATATTCACTATGGTGATTACTCTTTAAAACATATTTTCCCAATATTTTAGGGAGCTATATAAATAATATTCCATTCTTTTGGAATTAAACATAACATACTTGCAAATATTCCCCATGACTTTTCTGCTTCGAGTTTGGTCCTCAAACTTTGCCCATATCTTCTTTCATCGCTTTCCCGATCTCCACAAAAATTCCGAACATTTTTGGACTCTCCAAAAATGTTTTTCTAATACAAACTTATTTGAATCACATTCAAATGTGTTTGAATGCAATCTTTTCAAGCGGTGCCAAATGCATTTTTCTCAGAACAAACTCATTTTTATGAGTCCGGGAAATTTAACCTCATGCCCAAATTCTTCCTCTAACCTTCCCTTCTATCTTTTCCTTTGTCTTAATTTCTCTGTTTTAAAAGAAAAAGGAAATAGGGGAGAGGGACAAGAGAGTCCAGCCCAGCTGGGCCTCTAACCGGCCCAACCTTCCCCTCAGCCAGGTAGGCCTCCTGCTTGCACCTAGGCCCATTTGCCCCTTGGCCCAGCTGCGCCCCCACCTAATACTAACCCTAGCCCGATCCCATCTCACTCCCTCGTCTCCCTCCGCCGCCACGAGACCATCACCTCGCACCCCTGGCGTTCATTTGGTCCCATCTCCTTCGTCTCCTTCCCTCCAACCCCGCAGCCCCAGAACCACTCGATCCCGTCTCCCTACCTCGCAGTCTGCGCGCTCCTCCAGTCCGCGTCGCCGCCTCCACCGCGAGACCCCCGCGCCCGACCTCCTCCTTGCTGCCCTTGGTGCCGCACCACCGGACCTCCCCGTCGCCCTCATGGTCGACCAGCGCGCCCCTGCCTTCCTCAACCTCCTCCGAGTGCCGCCATGCCCCCCTACAGCTACTCCGGCGAGCTCCAGGCAGCTACCCCGCATGCGTGGACCCTCATCTGCCGCATCGTGCCCCTTCCCCGAGCTCCACCTCGCCGTCCTGCTGCACCGCGTCGCTGGACTGCCGCCGCTTCGCCGTTCCCCGCCAAGTTCCATGAGTTGTCGACGGAATCATCAAGCTCCAAGATCGGTTAAATTCTTTTCATTGTTGGATCAACCTTTCTATTCGTCATCCCGGCGAATCCCAACGATTTTTGGTGGTGTTGTTCTCATCATTCTCGGATTTGAAGACCAAAGAGGAGTTCCTCTTAAATCCTTACCCGTTCTTCCAAAGATCCATGGTTCTAATTTGTTGCCATCCTCTCATAATTGTTTTGATTATGAGAATTCTTTTCATCCATCCGGACCAAATCAAGAGTCTTTTCAGTTTGATTCTCCAAAGGCCATCATTTCGGGTTTATTCATTCTCAGCTTTCAGCTCTCGTTCTCGAAATCTTACCGGTGCATCATTCAAGTATCCTCTAATCAGCTCGTGATCTCTTCGTTCACTTGCATCTAAATTCTCTCAAGTATCTTCGTTCTTTTCATAATTCTTCTGGGTGTTTCTTTATCTTTTCTTCGTCCATTTTCAATTCTTACGGTGGTTCATTTAAGATTCCTTTTCTCTTGGTATCATATCTATTTATTCGTTGTTTCAATCCTACCGGTCGTTCGAAGAAGACCTTCCCAAGGTTGCGCTATATATACCTTAACCCTTTCTTATACGAGAATAAGTAGTGTGCCAAATCCATTGTTTGTCATCAATTTAATTGGTGAGGGATGAGCATAATATAATTTTTATTCTTGTTTCTTTGAGTAAGTTCATTTGCCGCGTTCCGGAGTGGTTCATCATATCACATTCTTGGTTCGAGATGCTTTATTTTTTCTTCCCGGAGTTCCAAGCTCTCTCAATTATATCATCACGGAGATCCATCTAAATCATTACAAGGTTCACCTTGTGTTTTCAACTTCTCTTTCTTTTCGTTCTCCTTTTGTTTACCGGAGTTCTTCATGGAGGCTCTACATGTTGGTTCATAAAGGATTTAATTCCTTCTCCAAGTTTTCATCAAGATTCTTTTAAGGAGCTCAAACATTCTTCATCTTGCAATCCGGAGTGCAATTCTTTCTTCCGTATCATTGGAGGTGGTATTATGTCATTGTTGATCATTTGAGTTCATGTTTCATGATTCACATGTTCTTAAGAATGAGGTATTTTAAATCCATCAACCTCTTCGTTGGAGTTATCTTATGTCAAGTTTCACCTAAAGCCTTCCCTAAGGACTGTTGCTATCTATGGTGCTTATAAATGACCCAAGTTCTTCATTTATCCTTCCAGTGAAATAAGTTCCTCGTCTCCTTGTTCTTATCAATCCAATCTTTTCCGTGAGTGCCAAGTTGTCACCTCATAATTTTGAGATTTATTCCATAAGACCATATCAAGCTTATCCTTTTCGTTGTTGGTTTTCCAACAATTCCGTTCGACCCTTCTCCTAAGGATACCTTTTCAAGCTCTTTTGTGGCAGAAGTTGGCATTTTCTTCTCAATTCTCCTACGGCAATTATCTATCTTCTATTCTTCCGTTCCGGAGGCATTGTGTTGTTGCTCTCTTCAACCCATCTTCTTGTTTTGTCAGGTTCGTGTTCTTTTCTTGGTTTATCCATTTAACCGGAGTGTTTTCAACTTGGTTCATCTCCGTTGTTTTCTTTTTTTCAATTTGCTTAACCTCTCAAGGTTCTTTGGTTTCACTCGTTTGTCAAAGAAGCAACTTAGTTTTACCTCTTCTCTTTCTCTTCCGTTTTCCCCTCCGGTGCCATCCTAGATCTCGGGACGAGATCCTCTCATAGTGGTGAAGTGTTGTAACGCCCCAATACCGGAGCTTCAGTTGCCTTCCAGGGTTTCCGTGTTTCGTCGTGTGATTTGTTTGGTTCATCGCTTTCATCTTTGCATCATGTCATCATGCCATCATGTCATTTCTTTTGTTAACTCAACTAAATAAATTGCATGGATCTTCGGTCCATTTAAATCGAGGGATATTCACTATGGTGATTACTCTTTAAAACATATTCTCCCAATATTTTAGGGATCTATATAAATAATATTTCATTGTTTTGGAATTAAACATAACACACTTGCAAATATTCCCCATGACTTTTCTGCTTCGAGTTTGGTCCTCAAACTTTGCCCATATCTTCTTTCATCGCTTTCCCGATCTCCACAAAAATTCCGAACATTTTTGGACTCTCCAAAAATGTTTTTCTAATCCAAACTTATTTGAATCACATTCAAATGTGTTTGAATGCAATGTTTTCAAGCGGTGCCAAATGCATTTTTCTCGGAACAAACTCATTTTTATGAGTCCGGGAAATTTAACCTCATGCCCAAATTCTTCCTCTAACCTTCCCTTCTATCTTTTCCTTTCTCTTAATTTCTCTGTTTTAAAAAAAAGGAAATAGGGGAGAAGGAGAAGAGAGTCCAGCCCAGCTGGGCTTCTAACCGGCCCAACCTTCCCCTCAGCCAGCTAGGCCTCTTACCTACACCTAGGCCCATTTGCCCCTTGGCCCAGCTGCGCCCCCACCTAATACTAACCCTAGCCCGATCCCATCTCACTCCCTCGTCTCCCTCCGCCGCCACGAGACCATCGCCTCGCACCCCTGGCGTTTGTTTGATCCCATCTCCTTCGTCTCCTTCCCTCCAACCCCGCAGCCACAGAACCACTTGATCCCCTCTCCCTCCCTTGCAGCCTGCGCGCACCTCCAGTCCGCGTTGCCGCCTCCACCGCGAGACCCCCGCGCCCGACCTCCTCCTTGCTTCCCTTGGTGCCGCACCACCGGACCTCCCCGTCGCCCTCGTCGTCGACCAGCGTGCCCCTGCCTTCCTCAATCTCCTCCGAGTGCCGCCATGCCTCCCCTACAGCTACTCCGGCAAGCTCCAGGCAGCTACCCCGCACGTGTGGACCCTCATCTGCCGCGCCGTGCCCCTTCCCCGAGCTCCACCTCGCCGTCCTGCTGCACCGCGTCGCCGGACTGCCGCCGCCTCGCCGTTCCCCGCCAAGTTCCACGAGTTGTCAACGAAATCATCAAGTTCCTTACTGACATGGATGCGAGTTCCTATGCTTACCCTTCGTGCTCCATCCGCTGCCGTGCCCCATGGCTCGTCCGCAGCATCGCGCGTGCCGGCTTTTCCCATGCCAGGCCACCTTTGTTGCCTCCGTTCCCAGCCGCCAGCGTCCCTGCATCCGTCCAGCCGTCCGTGTTGCTGCCGCTGGACACCAAGACCGGGGGCTCTTTAGCTGTTGCATGCTTGCAGTGCCTCCTCCCGAGTAGGAGCAGCTTGAACCGATGCCTCCGTGAATCCCGATTGGGAATGGTTGTGTGCACCGGTTACGCCAAGACCCGGACTGACAAGTACCACGACATCCGTCGATTGCCAAGTACCCCTACGTGTGGATACGCCAAGTTCCTCTTCGATTGATGCAAGTTCCGCTACCGTCGACAAAACCCGAGACGAAGTACCCCGACGGAGATCGGCAAGTCACAAGATTGTCCTGGATATGTCAAGTACCACGACGACCCTCGAAGAGTTTGGATTCGACAAGTTCGACTATGGAACGGGAACCACAACTTTCACTGCCGCCGTCTTCAGAATCGCTAAGAACGTCAAGTTCCTCCACGACGCCCGACGCCTAAAATGATCACCGAACCGGAAATAACGGCAAGTACCAGGACGACAAGGACCACCAAGTTCGTCTTCCGCCATCTCCGAAATCGTCAAGTACCACTACTTCCACGATGAAACGAGAACAACTACCGCCGTTGAAGGCCGTCAAGTGAACATCTACCGACGACGTGTATGACCTACTCCGTGAACGTGTACCACTACGTCCGGAGACCGCGAACCCGTCAAGTCTGACAACGTTTGTGTACAACTACCGACGACGCGCATGTTGCCAAGTACCCTCTCCGGATCGTCATGTTCGACTACCGATAAACATGTACCACTACCGTCGTCGAGATCGCTAGAACCTCTACCGTCGACCCTAGAGCATGCGAGATCGACTTCTTCCACTACTGTCGTCGCGAGAACGCCTACTTCCCTCTACGAACGAGAACCGTCCCCTATGCACGCTCCGAAAGGTATAACCGCCGAGACGGCCGCATGTGAACTAATGCATGCGTGATGTATGAGATGCTCGTGCTTGCTCCGTGCTCGAATTGTCGGTGCACATTGCCCCTCTTTTGCCTTGTCACCATCGTCGACTCGTGGGAAACCCGGTTACTGGGATCACCCCACCTTCTATCGCATGTCACAATCCTGTCACTTCCTTTTGCACCGGCATCTCAATCGAGTACCGGAACCGGAACATTGTCGTGGCACCGTTATCGTTATCGTTGCCGTGGCACCCCTTTTCTTTCCACCACAGTGACAAATGCTTCACAATGCTCTTATCAACATTTTCATGAAAACTTGCATAAAACTTGCACATGTCATTCGCATCATGATAATAACATTTAAATGTTTAAAATTGTTGTTGCACCAAATTGATAATTGCATATGGGGATTTACCGGAATTGTTGTTTGTTATATCCGGCCCCATTTAAATGGTTTAAATGGTATAGTTTTGTTATGCTTCACCTCTTGCCATGTTAACCAACATTTGATATTGTGGAGTACCTAACCGAGAGTGAACTAAATAATTGATGTGGTGTTCCGTCAATATGCAACTCATTGCATATTGAGGTCCACTTAACTTGTAGTTTTGTTTGTGCCCTTTGCCATGCCATGCATATCTAAACTGGACATGCATCATAATTGTTTGTGCATCGTGTCATGCTTATGTGATGATTGTTTACTATGTTGTTTGCTTTCTTTCCGGTGTTGCTTCTTCGGGTTAGTTCCGATAACGTCGCGTTGTGAGGATTCGTTCGACTATGTCCGTTTGTCTTCTTCATGGACTCGTTCTTCTTCCTTGCGGGATTTCAGGCAAGATGACCATACCCTCGAAATCACTTCTATCTTTGCTTGCTAGATGCTCGCTCTTTTGCTATGCCTATGCTGCGATACCTACCACTTGCTTATCATGCATCCCATATTGTTGAACCAAGCCTCTAACCCACCTTGTCCTAGCAAACCGTTGTTTGGCTGCGTTACCGCTTTGCTCAGCCCCTCTTATAGTGTTGTTAGTTGCAGGTGAAGATTGGAGCTTGGTCCATGTTGGAACATGGATATTTTGTTGGGATATCACAATATCTCTTATTTAATTAATGCATCTATATACTTCGTAAAGGGTGGAAGGCTTGGCCTTATGCCTAGTGTTTTGTTCCACTCTTGCCGCCCTAGTTTCCGTCATATCGGTGTTATGTTCCCGGATTTTGCGTTCCTTACGCAGTTGGGTTATAATGGGAACCCCTTGACAGTTTGCCTTGAATAAAACTCCTCCAGCAATGCCCAACATTGGTTTTACCATTCGACACCTAGCCTTTTCTTTCCCTTGGGTTCTGCAGACTCAAGGGTCATCTTTATTTTAACCCCCCCTGGGCCAGTGCTCCTCTGAGTGTTGGTCCAACAGAGTAGACTGCAGGGCCACCTCGGGGCAACTTGAGGGTTGGTTTTACTCGTAGGATGTCTCATCTGAGTGTGCCCTGAGAACGAGATATGTGCAGCTCCTATCGGGATTTGTCGGCACATTCGGGCGGTGTTGCTGGACTTGTTTTACCATTGTCGAGGATGTCTTGTAACCGGGATTCCGAGCCTGATCGGGTCTTCCTACTAGAAGGAATATCCTTCGTTGACCGTGAGAGCTTGTGATGGGCTAAGTTGGGACACCCCTGCAGGGATTGAACTTTCGAAAGCCGTGCCCGCGGTTATGGGCAGATGGGAATTTGTTAATGTCTGGTTGTAGAAAATCTGAAGTTGATCTTAATTAAAATGCATCAGCCGCGTGTGTTACCGTGATGGTCTCTTCTCGGCGGAGTCCGGGAAGTGAACACGGTGTTGGAGTTATGCTTGACGTAGGTTGCTCTAGGATCAGTTTTTGATCATAGATTCTCGACCGTGCTTTTGCCTTCTCTTCTCGCTCTCATTTGCGTATGTTAGCCACCATATATGCTAGTCGCTTGCTGCAGCTCCACCTCATACCTTTTACCCTTCCTATAAGCTTAAATAGTCTTGATCACGAGGGTGTGAGATTGCTGAGTCCCCGTGACTCACAGATACTTCCAAAACCAGTTTGCAGGTGCCGATGATACCGTGCAGGTGACGCAACCAAGCTCAAGGAGGAGCTCGATGAAGACCTTGTCCTTTGTGTTGTTTCGTTCTAGTTGATCAGTAGTGGAGCCTAGTTGGGGTCGATCGGGGATCTGTGTAGCATTTGGGGTAGTCTTCTTTTATTTTGGTTCCGTAGTCGAACCTTGATTGTATCTGGCTGATGTAATGCTGTATTCTTGTATTGTGTGAAGTGGCGATTGTAAGCCAACTATGTATCTCTTTCCCTTATGTATTACATGGGTTGTGTGAATATTACCTCACTTGCGACATTGCTTTCAATGAGGTTATGCCTCTAAGTCGTGCTTCGACACGTGGGAGATATAGCCGCATCGAGGGCGTTACACACGTCGAGTTTGATTTTCCCCGGGCATCTTGCTTCCCGACTTGGTATAATGCCTCGAAAGGTTGTATTACTTTGCTCAATGCGACTCCTCTCCATTTGCATTTTATTGAGCGTGTCCTCATAGATGAGGTTCATTCCGCTGCCACCGTCCATTAACACTTTAGTGAGCCGAAAGCCTTCCGCGATTGGGTTTAGGACCAAAGTGGTTGGTGCCCGGACTGAGTGGGACCTTGGTTTGTCCTCATAATTGAAAGTAATCGCCGTATCATTCCAAAGGTTTATTGCTGCTATTTGGCAAACTTCAGCGAGGTCGCGGAGCGCCCTTTTGCACCGATTATTTGATTAGAAGGTCTCGAAGACCGTGAGTACATTGAGATTGCCGTCCTCCGAAGAGTACTTCTCTGGGGTAGTGTTGGTGAGGATACATACGCCGCTCTTGTCCACTTGCCGGAGTATCCAACATGCCCGTAGGCTATGCGTTGGTTCGGTATTTGCCGTCATGTGTATTTGACAGGGCCTATCGAGCCATTCCTCGAAGACAGTTCTATGTCCCGTAAAGGGCTTAATTTTCTTGTCCACGGGATGATGGTCAGGTGCCCCACGAGGGTGTATCCTTTTTGCCCATCCGTGAGATGGCTTAAAGGCCTGCGATTCCCAACAGGCTGTATGAGTTTTCCAATCGCTTTCCATTGCAAAGAACTTCTGACTATGTGTGCCAAATCTGCAAAGTGCAGTATGCGACGGCGATTGAGGGCATTAAGGATTCCCTCATCCGTACAGTTGTTGAGAAATACTGAGATCGTATTGTCGTCACAGCAATCTTTAATCTTGTTTTTAACAAGTAGGAATCTAGCCCAAAAGTGATGGACTGTTTCCTGAGGTTGCTGACGTATATACATTAAATCGCATATGTCCGGGGGACCGGAATTGCTTGGAGAGTATTGCTTGTGGTGGGCAGGTGGGTATAAATCTGACCCGTGGCCCACTTAGGAATCCAAGTTTTGAAGCGTTTCTGAGTTTAGGCCCAGGATCCGGAGTGTCCTGAGAGTTTTTAGGCTCGAAGCCTGGTTCTATGTTTGGAGGACGGATAGTTTCCTGAAGATGGGCATCTGTCCCGCGGGGCTCGGAGATCCGAACATAGTTTGTTTTTAGCGTAGGAGGAGTGGTATCCTCACCTTGCTCTTCAATGATGGTCACCAAGTGGGTGACCGGTGGGTATATAATTTCTCTCTGGTCGGCTTTAAGCCCAATTAGATAATAATTTGTTGAGACCCCCAGGGCGGTGATGCGATCTAGCAGTTTGTTTAAATACGAAACATTTGTCGGATCCATCCTATCGACGCATTCCGGGTTGATGCGGAGATGATTTTTGTCAATCCGGGGGACCGCCTCAGGCTTTATGGCCGGGCGGGCGCCTATGGTGAAATTGCTGATATGGAGGATCTGCCTAGGAACTAGGGCTTTTCCAGTGGTGATTTTGCCGTTGATGATGAGCCGAGTCATCGATCCTTCTGTCGACAACACGGAGGGACTCTCAATGAAAGCACCAATGTCAGTGTCAAAACTGGCAGATCTCGGGTAGGGGGTCCCGAAATGTGCGTCTAAGGATCAAGGGTAATAGGAGGAAGGGGACACGATGTTTACCCAGGTTCGGGCCCTCTAGATGGAGGTAATACCCTACTTCCTGCTTGATTGACTTTGATGAGTATAGGGGTTACAAGAGTTGATCTACCTCGAGATCGTAATGGCTAAACCCTAATGTCTAGCCTGTATGATTATGATCACCTCTACGGACTAAACCCTCCGGTTTATATAGACACCAGAGGGGGCTAGGGTTGTACAGAGTCTGTTTACAGAGAGAGAAATCTTCACATCTGAACGCCAAGCTTGCCTTCCACGCAAAGGAGAGTGCCATCTGGACATGGGGGAAAGCCCTCTGTCTTGTATCTTCATTGCCCACTAGTCCGACCCATGTCACATAGCCAGGACGTTCGAGGACCCCCTAATACAGGACTCCCTCAGCTACGCCTAGTGCCGGCAAGAAGTCTAAAGCTGAGGCCCCCTCGTGTAAACTGACTACCGGGAAGCCGCTGCTGCCGATAATGCTAGGAAAGGCGATGGGCCGTACTGCAAGATTCATCAGACCAAGGGGCACGACCTTCAAGAGTGTTATCAGGTTGAGCAGATTGTTAAGAGATAGAGAGGAGAGTATGAGATGCATGAAAAGGAAAAAGGTCAGAATGTTGCTAGCGGTTAGGGCTGAGGCGGTGAAGTAAATCGCACCAGCAAACCCTTTCGGAGCCAAGGAAAGCCCACCAGAGGTAGAGTGAAAGAAGTCTGTGATGATGAGAGTGATAAAGGGGATGGAGAAGAAACCAGTGAGCAGGAGTTTCAGAAGGCCACTGACGCCCTATGCGTTGACGGGGGTGCATCTCTGGAGACCTCTCACCGCCAACTCAAGCGGTGGGCTCGAGAAGTCAATGCCTTGGAACTAGCGCCGGAGGCCCGGAAGCCGCTCAAATGGTCTCGTACGCCCATCATCTTTGATGAAGATGATCACCCTAGCTGTACCACTGCGGTAGGGTGTTTGCCGTTGTTTGTCTCCCCAATGATCCGCAACCTCAAGGTCAAAAAGATGCTAGTTGATGGGAGGGCTGGGTTGAATCTGATTTCCCCAGCAGTTATCAGCAAGCTTTAGATATGAAAGTAAGAGCTAGAGGTTACCATCACGTTTCAAGGAGTTAATCCCGACAAGAGCCATCCTAAGGGCAATATCACGTTGCCGGCAATGTTTGCGGGAGAACTAAACTACTGGACTGAGAGGATTGTGTTTGATGTGGTCGATATCCCCCTGCCGTAAAATGGGATTCTTGGATGTCCAGCCCTGGCTAAGTTCATGACGGCATCCCACTATGCTTACAACACACTGAAGTTGCCTGGACCACTGGGAGTCATCACCATCTCATCAGATGAGCAGGATGCAATCATTTGTGTGGACAAGATGTACCGGGACGCGGTCGTGATAGCGGCAGCGGCAGCAGCAGTTCCTGCCCAGGAAAGCAAAAGAAAAAAGACAGACTATAGGAGCTCCGGCAAGGAGTCTGGGAACCGTGCCCCCACCAAGTGCATGGCACCCGTTGACGACATGCCGGAGTGTTCCAACAGTAAGGGATCCAAGGTTGCTGCGCCCCAAGTAAAGAAGGTCCCGGCAGGGCTGGCTAGCGTTGATGGTACTTTCACTATCAGCGCCACCCTCGATCACAAATAGGAAAGCACGCTCGTCACCTTCTTGCGGGCGAATGTCGATGTGTTTGCCTGGCAACCATCTGATATCCCTGGTGTTCCCAGGGAGGTAATCGAGAACCACCTTGTTGTCTGCCCACATGCCCGACCTGTCAAGTGGAAAGTCTGGAAGCAGGCCTTGGAGAGGCAACAGTTCATTGAAGAAGAGATCAAAAAGCTTGAGGCGGCTGGTTTGGTCAGAGGAGTGTTGCATCCCACATGGTTGGCAAATCCAGTGATAGTCTGGAAGGCTAACAGGAAGTGGAGGCTTTGCATAGATTTCACAGATCTCAACAAAGCTTGCCCGAAGGATCCGTTTCCCTTGCCGTGCATTGATCAGATTGTGGATTCCACTTCAGGTTGTGATTTGCTCTCATTTCTGGATGCATAATCTGGATATCACGCAATCTTCATGTCCAAGGAAGATGAAGAGAAGACGTTGTTCATTACTCCTTGTGGTACGTACTACTTTGTATGCATGTCGTTCGGATTAAAGAGTGTCGGGTCCACTTTTGCAAGGGCAGTCCAGATTGGTTTTGATCCATAGCTGCATAGAAACATAGAAGCCTATATGGATGACACTATGGTCAAGACCAAGGATAGAGCCACCCTTATTCAATATTTGGAGGAGACATTTGCTAATCTATGCAACATCAATTTAAAGCTCAACCTGGAGAAGTGTGTAATTGGTGTTCCCTCCGGCAAGCTACTTGGGTTCTTCGTATCCCATCGCGGGATCAAAGCCAAACCTAACAAGATCAGAGCTATCGAGAAGATCATAGCACCAAGGACAATTAAGGATGTGATGCGTTTAATGGGATGTGTTTCCGCACTAAGCAGATTCATCTCCAAGTCTGCCGAGCGCGCCCTGCCATTCTACAAAATTATGAAGAAGGCTGGGCTTATGAAGTGGACCCCTGAAGCACATGCATCCTTGCAAGAGTTGAAGGCTTACATGTCTTCTGTGCCTACCTTGGTTGCCCCAAAACCCCAGGAGTCGTTGCTGATGTACATAGTGGCAACCAACCAAGTGGTCAGTGCAACTTTGGTAGCACAGCGAGAAGTAGATGAGTCAGAGTGTGAGCAGAGACTCGCAGAGTCAGAGAAGGATCATGATATCAATGATCACGGAAATGAGAGCAACCCCAAGGACACGGCAAGGACGAAAGTGGTGCAGCGCCAGTGTACTTCATCAGCTCCCTGTTACAGGGGGCTAGATCGAGGTACTCTGGCATGTAAGAATTGATCTTTGGTCTCATCATGGCCACAAGGAAACTGCGCCACTACTTCCAAGCCCATGAGGTCACGGTTGTTTCCTGTTGCAAAGGATACTCCGAAACCCTGAGGCTACCAGCAGAATAGTGAAGTGGGCTTTGTAGTTATCCAGCTTTGGTTTGAAGTTTGAGAGCACATCAACTATTCAGAGTAGGGCGTTGGCAGAGTTTATCGCGGAATGGACGCCAACCCCGGATGAGAAAGTGACAGAGAGAGTTATCCGGGCAAGGAATCGCCGCAAGAATAGATTACGTATTTTGATAGTGCTTTTCCCTACAAGTTGCAGGAGTTGGCATGCTTCTTGTTGTCCCCTCCGGGGAGCACTTGAAGTACATTGTCTAAATGCATTTTGCCCGGGAATAAGCAACCAACAATACAGCTGAGTATGAAGGGCTCCTTGACGGGCTCAGCATTGCACCTCAATTGGGAATTAAGAAGCTGATCATTCGAGGAGATTCATAGCTTGTGGTGAGAAAAGTCAACAAGGATTATCAATGTCCATTGATGGAGGCTTACATCGAGGAAGTGAGGAGATTGGAGGAGCACCTTGACGGATTGCAAACAGAGCACGTACCTCATGCAGAAAACAACAAAGTTGATCATCTGTCAAAGTGTGATGCGCAGAAGCTTCCTATGGAACCAGGGACTTTTGTTCTCCATCTCACTCTCCCCTCCATATCCACAGCAACAATGGGCTGGAAAAGGAGAAAGTTGGACACCGGTAAGCCTCTCCCGGTAGATCCATTCACTCCTTGTAGAGACCCTGCCGGAAACAATTCCTCACAGCTTGCCGAACCACCCCCTCCAGCCGGGTCCATGAACCCCATGAACGAGGCCTGTGCTCCCACAGCAGAGGAGGTGCCGGTAGTCCTCGTCACTGAGCCCCAGGCTCCAACTTGGGCAAGGAACATTGTCCTCTTCCTCCAAACCGGAGAGCTTCCCGGCGACCAAGATGAAGCTGAAAGAGTAGCCCGGAGGGCCAGTATGTATCAGTTTGTCGATGACACTTTGTACAGAAGGAGGCCTAATGGTGTGAAATTGAGGTGTGTCTGCTGGGAAGAAGGAAAGGAATTGTTGGCTGAGATTCACAAAGGAATGTGTGGCTCCCACATTGGATTAAGGGCATTGGTTGGGAAAGCATTCCGGCTAGGATTCTATTGGTCCACAGCCCTCCGAGATGCGGTCGAGCTTGTCACAAATGTGAATCCTGCCAGTTCCATTTCAAGAAAACCCACATGCCTGCCCAAGCTCTTCTAACAATCCCTCTTCATTTCCATTTTTTGTCTGGGGGCTCGATATCCTCGGCCCCTTCCCCCGAGAAATCGGGGGATTTGAATTCTTGTTTGTTGCCATCGACAAGTTTATGAAGTGGCTGGAAGTGACTGCCGTGAGAAAGGTGACTGCTCTGTCAACTATCAAGTTCTTGAAAGGTTTGGTGTGTCGTTTTTGAGTTCTGGCAAGGATCATTACCGACAATAGCACCCAGTTCACGAGTCGCGCCTTCGTGTAATATGTTCATGCCCTTGGATGCAAGATCTCATTCACCTCCGTGGCACACCCCAGGAGCAATGGACAAGCCGAGAGGGTGAACGCTGAACTGTTGCACGGACTCATGACAAGAACCTTTGATACGCTACAGAAGCATGGCAGGTGGTGGATCAAGGAGCTGTCGGTAGTTCTCTGGTCCCTCAGAACGACACCAAATCGAGCTACCGGGCAGACTTCTTTCTCCCTAGTCTACGGGGTAGAAGCAGTTATCCCCACGAAACTCATTTATGGGTTGCCTCGAGTGCTTGCCTACGATGAAGTAGCACAAGATCAGCACCGGTGTGACGACACTGTGCTACTTGAGGAGACTTGTCTCCGGACTGCTACGCGTGCTGCATGCTACCAGCAAGCCCTGTGTCGCTATCATACCTGCAGGGTTCACGCCCAGTGTTTTGAGGAAGGTGACCTTGTCCTTAGGCGCGTTCAGTCCGCCAAGGGTACAAACAAGTTTTTCACCGAAGTGGGAAGACCTTTACCTGGTAGTACGAGTCACTAGACCTGGTGCAGTCCGTCTAGAGACCGGAGATGGCACTCAGTTGCAAAACTCATGGAATATTGAGCATCTCCGCAAGTTCTACCCGTAAGGTACGGCTACGGGCCCTGCCGGCAGCCACCCTTTTGTACAGGCCTTGCCTCAGCTGCATGTAACCCCTTGTACAAAGTCGGGGCGATGACCCCATGCAAGATAAAATAAAGAAGCGTTGTGGGGGGACCCCGACCAAGATCTGCATGCATGCATATGCATTCCAAGACCACTGCATAAGCATTTTCGTGAGCATCTGCATATGCATATATATAGGATCGCATCCTGCATTCATTCTCATCTGCATAAAGCTGCAGGTTCGTTCCGTGAACTTGGCTTTGACAAGGAGATGAGGAGATTGCCCAGCACGGCGATCCCCGGCAAGCCAGCCAGATAAGTGCTACCTCCTGTCCATTAGTGTTATGTACAGCTATAACTTGTGCATAAGAAAGCCTCGCCACTCTTTTGAGACTTAGGTGCTCCATTCCTTGACTCGAACGTTGCTTGGGTCAGGATGGTCGCAGTGGCCTTTGCTAAAGAGAAGTTGGTGGGGGGCTGGTCCCTTTGTCTGTTCCCCGGTAGACGTAGATCTCCGGCAGACAAAAAGGGTGCCGGCAGGATAGCCTGCCGGGGAAAACTTGTTTATTTACATTAAAGAGGCATCTTGCCTCTGCATGGACATACACATGCATGGGTTCCCAGCAAGGTTCATCTTTTTCATTAATATGCTGATACAAGTACAAGCGTTAGAGAACGGAAACATGGACTCAAGAGAGTACATTATTTGAATTAAAATTTGACAAGTGCCTATAGATTTAAGATTAAAAAAGATAAGTGCCATGTAATCCATTTGCCCCTGTCAATCTCCTACAGGAAGAGGTCGAATAGGCCGGAGGTGGGCACATCTGGTATTAGGCGCCTCCTCAGGATCAGGACGACGTCGTTCCCCGGGAAGGAGGAAGAAACCGGAGGGGCAGGCATGGATGGTGAAGCTGTCGGAGGAGCAAATGGGGGGCACGGAGTCGCTGCAAACACGACTCGTCGGAACTGTCGTCCCTGTTCTTGACGCGTCGTGGGTTGCCGCTGCCGTCCGGATCACTACCACCCAAAGACCTGGGCGCGGCCATCATGTCAGCCGCCATGTTCTCTGGGTTTCCCCACAAAGAGCATGGTCATCCCCGGAGCCCTAATGCTAGAAGTCACTGCACGTCCCGGAGACGTATATGAGAGGAGGGAGCTTTCCAGCACGATAGAAGAACGGTGCCCAGGAGGAGTCAGATCGCCCCTACTAGCGCCGAATCTCTTCTGTGACCCCTCCCTAGCGCCGCTAAGGAAAGAAGAATGGGGAGCAATCAACTACCGCACGCCATGCCCACCTCGAGCCTCGACACGGTGTCATTAGCATCCCCTCCCACTAAAGACAAGGCCACGGGTGACCCGACGGCAAGCACGCCGGGGTTGCCATCCCCGGCGTTGTCGCTGTGCCGCCCGAGTCCCCCTTTCAAATCCAGGGAAAGCTTCAAGATGGAGCCCGGGGCAGGCCCCAAGCTCTCTCCTCCAACATATCTAATGAGAAGCAGAAGACAGAAGAAAAGGAATGCGAGGATGAGTGACTCCACCCTCCTTTGCCCCTTCCTTTTATAGGCAGGGCGAGGAGGGGAGCTACTCCATTAATGGGCGATCGCCGTCCTCCTCCACCAATTCAAGACGACCAGGCCCTCACCTTGATGCTCTCCCGTGCCACGCAGCTCCGTTACCTACCCCGTGTGATGCATGCAGCATACGTGGCTAAGGATAAGGGCGTGGTGGGAAGAGTGAATTGGCAGTTTGTACCCCGTGCGTCAAAGTCATTCACGGGCTGTTACTGGAGTGACCCCACCACTATTGGCTTTACATGACGCACGGAGAAACCGGAAACTGTCCTGGAGTCAAGACTAATGAAGAAGAAAAGAAGACCTCAAGAGACCAGCCTCTTCAGCAACCCATCCTGTGCACTTATTAGGCCCTACCCCGACGACGTTTGGCCACGCGTTCGGGGCTGGCCCGGGGCCTTCTATCGGTGCAACAAACCCTAGGTCTGTTGCCCAGGCTGTGCCCAGGCATGGGAACAAGATTGAAACACCATCCCAAGATAGAGCACAAGAGACCAAGAGTTTCGAAGGACCAACATGCAGATTAGAGGGACCAAGGCAAAGATAGGGAAGCAGGATTTCATCAAGAGAAGGGCCTCCCTTGCCGGGCAGGCGAGCCCGGCAAGGGGCGGGGCCAAACATAGAAGCAGACAGCCAAGGCATTCTAGCAGAGCCTGCTGAGACACACATAGGCAAAACCACCTCACCATCCACTCCACCACGACCCATGTCGTTGATCAATGCAGTGTCAAGATGCAAGTTGATTAAGTGGCAACCATTCGCCACATGGCAGCCATTTTCTACAGGAGAAACCCACATATGACACCCGTCCTGCGATGTGTCAAGCAAGCAGGCGTGAAGCTGGCAAGATAGCCTGGCAAGCCTTGCCGGGCAACCAACGATGTGACATTGAGTGATGCATTTAATGTGTCCTGCCAGCCCGTAGAGTTAGGTATGATAGCACTATTTGCTATGTTATCGGTGCGTAATGACTATTTTGCCATTATGGTAACCCCTTGATCTATAGAAGGAGGCCCATGGCAACCTTAGACTGGGTTAGAAGGTTGGATAACTCACACCCCCTTACGCGCGTAGTCGCTGCTGCCCTGAGGCAACCCTTGTCGGGCAAGGGTACTATGCTCCACCACC
Source organism: Triticum aestivum (assembly GCF_018294505.1). NCBI lineage: Eukaryota > Viridiplantae > Streptophyta > Magnoliopsida > Poales > Poaceae > Triticum > Triticum aestivum. The sequence goes on from NC_057809.1 coordinate 323,376,562, forward strand.
ATAAACCCACCAAAGCAGGAGTAGGGTTTTACGCCTCACGGTGTCCCGTACCTGCATAAAACTGCCTGTGTGATCTCTGCCGTGCTGCCCCACGCTTGTCTACTCTTTGTGAAACACATTTCCCCCCTGCCAAACCAGCAAGGGACCTCCTAGTCCCATAGGTGGTCGTGGTTTCCCGTGACAACCTTGAACTTCTGAGGTACATCAAACATGTGAAGCAAATTGATTGAGTGACCCATGATCATTCTATGATCTCCTGACTTGGGCAAAAGTGTGTGCCTCAATATAGTGTTGATTGTCGTCAAACCATACAATAGATAGTATATGGATCCAAGCATGTGATTCTCCAGGGCATCATCAGGAATAGTCTTGTACATGTTGGCCATGGAGTTGTGATCCTTCCTAGGCTTAGCATATACATTAGTGTCATTCTCCTCTTCCTTTGGGGCATTGATCAGCTTGGCCCATTCTGAGATTGTTGATTGATATCTTGTACCTTCACACATCCGGACAATCTTTCCATCAGGGTAGAAGTGAGCAGTGGAATAGAATTGCATGATCATCTCATCATTCCACTTAGTCAACTTCTGACCAACAAACTTGTCAACGTCATTCATTCTGAAGCTCTCGTGCACACCTAGGAAATAGTCCTCATTGTCATCAATGTATTTCCATTTAACCCACTTCATATCACAGACTATGGGCTTCTTGTCTAACAAGACTGTCTCATAGAAATCTTGTTGTTCTTTTGTGTGAAAGCAGTAGTCCACAACAGTTCTCCTCCTAGTGGCATAGGGATCATTCTTGCTCCAAAGTCTCAGATCTGCACCCATTCTTAGGTTCATATTTTCTGCCACATGATGATCATCACTATGATCTAGAATCTTGGGCTTCAGCTTTCTGAGCAATTGTTGCTCTTCTTCTTCTTGAGCTTCAGGCACTGGGGCCTTATTCTTCTTAGCAACAAAAATGTTCCTGGTAGATCTCCTAGGTGCAGATGGTTTGGTGGCTTGAGCTTGAGGTGAAGGCTTGGGGGCAGACTTGGGCTTAGATGGAGCAGCCCCAGTCCTTATAGCATCCCCCATAAGCTTCTGAGTATTTGCAGGAGGTGCAACAGGCTCTTCTTCCTCCTCTTCTTCATCAGAATCTCTCATCATAGCAGGTTTGCCGATGACTCTGGCAATAGTCATTCTGACTCTTGCCTTCCTCTTCTTTCCTCCAGCAGCCTCTTCCTCTCTTAGTTTAAGAGTGAACTCCATGGTTTCTTAAGTTGAGGCTCTGGTTTTTGACATTGGAGCTCTTTTGATAGGAGCCTTTTCTACATTCCAGGCTTGGTGGCAGCATCAACCTACTCTTTCTTGATGACCTTCTTCTAGGAGGTCACTTCCTCATCCATAACAAAATCTTCATCCTCAGATTCAGATGTTCTCTTCTTCCTTGTCCTCGTGGCTACCTTAGGCAAGTTGTTGGGAGTGCTTCTGCTCCCCTCATCATAACTGCTAGAGGGACTAGTGCCCTCATTGAGGTTGGGCTACTCTTCAGACTTGTTCTAAATATCACTGCCCTCTGACATTGCTAAAACTGAACTTGTGCAAAGTTGGGTATAGATAGAGTGGATGAGCATCACAAAGTGCAGCTTATTTTGCAAAAATATTGAGACAAACACTTAATTTTAGTTTTCTGTAGAAAGCATTTTGGAGCCACTGATTTGACAAACTCGGTGACACCGGAGCACTAACAGAGTCTAAACACACAGTTTTGGTTAGACCGAAATGCAGTTCGGTGACTCCGAGATGCTAGGGTTTCACAGAGAAAGTGATTTCAGTCGCATGGTCAGACCGAGTTGTACTTGTGCAATGGCCAGGGCCAATCGGTGTGACTGAGATCCTCAGATTGGTTGGTCCGAGATGAGTTCAGCGGAAACCTAACCCTAAGTTTTTGCATCAAATCTATTCTACGGAATTATTTTGGTGGATAGATCAATCTCGTACGTGGAAAGAACATAGGCATTGTACTTTGTGCAAGAATCGGAGTTATGAAAAGCACAAAGGAGTCAAATCCACACCCTAACTTTGCGACGGATTTGCTATGGTGGAAACGGCAGTGAGGATTCCATTGACGGCGGTGGAGACCAGCGGCAGAGGGTCACTAGCGATGACAGCGATGATCTGGAGACCAAGGGGGAAGCAGTGCTGGGAGGCGTGGTTGAGTGGTTTGGAGGAATTTCCAAAATTTCAACCTGCTGTATTTATACCCAGGCGCTGCCGGTGTGACCGAGTTGAACAACACGGTGGCATCGAGATGCACCACTGCTAGCAGTTGCTGCAACTCGATGTGGCCGAAGGTTCAAATCGGTTGCACCGAGATGAAAACCAAGATCAAAATAATGAGTTTGGTGAGACCGAGTAGGAGTGAGTTGGTCTGGCCAAAAGGCATTAAGAGGTTTTGGAAGTTAAGCCCTTGAAGGATCAATGGCTCCGAGTGCTCCTCACCCGGAGGGTCCAAATTTGACTTGTTCAAACTTTGTGATGCAACATGAATAGAGTTTGAGACGAGAAAAAGCATAGATAGCTAGAGGGAGTACTGACGCATTCTTGTGTATCCATTTGGCAAGAATAAAAACCAAACAATCAAAGCAACAAATGGATGTCCTCAAATGGAGAAAATTATGCCACCAACATGCTCACACAATAAAATGGCAAATAAAACATGTGTCAAGCATGCACAAACACTCAAGCATCTATCAAGCAATTGGCAATGACTAGGTCATCTATATATGAGTATATTGACTGAGGAGTCAAATGAGAACATTTGATCATTGGACATACTCATCGTTTAAGCACAAGTGGGGTTACCACTTTTGCATAAAGCATTATTGTGTTCACATCATTAGAGTTGCGTTAGCTCAATTCTTAGACCAAAGCTTCCCCTAGATGTGATATCCCCCCTTAGAGGGATGAACTAACCTTGGGTTTTCTTGATGATGACTTCATGTAGGTGTTAAAGATGTGCATGCTCAATGTTGATGTAGAACATTTGGAGCAATCCATTGGAGTGAGTTGCACTTTCAATACCTACATGGGTTAGTCCCACAAGGAAAACACAAGGATATCCACAGACATAGAATGAAACACACATATGATGATGTCCATGAACGCATTTGGTTACCTTGTCCCTTGTCTTACCAACAAGAGGGTTTGTGACTGCATGAACTAGTGCAAGATATGGAAGTTGATTGCACTTGTCCTAGCCAAAATGAATATAGTGAAGTATGTTGGCGGAGTCAACCTCAAGAACTCTATTGTTCTTCTTATTTGGGATCCACATCAACTTGCTGGGAATCATTGGAGTTGTAGTCATACTTGATGAAGTAGAACTTGATGTAGTCTTGGGAACCCACTTGACAAAGGCCTTTGCATCTTCTTCAAATGAATCAATCTCTTCTTGAAGCTTGTCCTTTCCTTTTAGCTTGTGGTCTTGTGGTAGAAGATCATCTTGAGTTTGTGTTCCTTTGAAAGAAGTGGAGTCATACTTCTCTTGTTGAGGGACAAATTTCGTCTTCGGGTATTGATCTTCTGTAACATCCCAAATTTTCAATTTGGAATGTTATACATAGGTCATTCATTCATATCATATTTTACTGCAATTCGTTTTGCGAATACTCGAAATTCTAAGCAACTCAAGGACCCACGGAGAGAGTTGGGAATTTCGTTATTTTCATATTTGAGTTTTCTCAAATTTTGAAAAGAGGATCATTTGGTTTTAATTATTTTATCTCTTTGAAAATATTTCTAATTAAAATATATGAGAGGAGATCATATGAATTCTCCAAAATAAATGAAATATTAGAGGTAAAATATTAAAATCAAATAAGTAATTTTATTTGGATCTTTGTTGCTATTTTATTTGAATTAGGAAAAATAAGCGTTTTTCAAAATTGCATTAGAGGCCCAAATAAATGTTCACTTTGTTCGCAATATTATTAGAGGACCCTGAAAATTTATTTCAAGATTTTTGGACTTTGTTTAGTATTTCTTTTATTTGTTTTTCCGTGTTAGGATTTATTTAAAAAAAAATCCGAACTGACCTAAAGGGTCGTGTCCGTCCAGGACACTGCGCCCGGAGGCCTTTAAAGCCCGCCCGAGCCGGCCGCCCCAGCCCACCCAACGTCGTGCCCCGCCCGCCTAACCCTAGCGCTGACGCCGCCTCGCGCCGTCGCCGCCGCGCCGCCTTCACCGCGCCGGATCTCGCCGAGCCACCGCCGTTGACAATTGACCGGTCGGTTTTCTTCGGTTAACCCTGGTTTTCTTTTTTTCCAAAAAACCCTAGATCAGTTTTTAGATCGGTTTTGTTTTGTTTTTCTTCTGTTTAGTTTAATAGCGGACGTTCGTCCGTACGTTTGTTTTAACGAACGCTGTTCACCAGTTAGCCGCAGACAACGAACGTTTTCTCGTTAGCCTGTTCGTCTCGTTTTATTTTCCAGGGTTTTTCCGTGATTATTTTCGATCGCGATTCCTGCCCTAATCTTCGTTTTAGTTTATCTTTTCGCTCGTTTATCCAAATTGGGTGAATCAAGCGCCTAGATCTTCGTCTCAAAGCCCTCTTTATGTTTAGCCAACTTGAATAAGATTTTGGTATAGTAAAATTTGACTTTAGTCCAAATTAGTAACCGAATCTTGTTTCTTTTGTAGTTTGAGTTTTGTTGCTCCATTTAATTTGATTCTTTTTGCAAACCGGAGTTCTTCAGTTGAACTTTCTGGTTATATTTTCTTATTCAAAGTTTTCCCCTTGCATCTTTGCTTGATTGCTTATGTATGCTATTGTTTGTTTGTGATAGAATTCCTGGAGTGCGAAGCATGCTACTACGAGTCTTTAGGATTTGCAGATCGTGAGCAAGGCAAGTAACACATTGATCATACTCTTTCATACCCAGTTTTTATGCATTAGTTTCAACCCTCACACATTGCATGAGTAGGATCTCTTAACATGTGGGTCTGAGAAGTAGATGATGAGGAAGAACCTATTGCCCTCTTTATTATCAAACCCTTGGGAGTTACTACTACGTTATGCTTATATTGCCATGCTATGCTCGTAGATGTGGTTTGGGTTTGAGAGTATCCATGACAGATGTGAGTTTCTTAATTAATGGTTCAACATAAGGTGGCAACTTTAATACACATCTGGGTGGATTATTTGTGGGCACCTAGGGTTATACCATTATTGTCCTAGGAGATCCGGGGGTTATACCATGTGATCCTCCAATGGTCCGCCACCCAGGCTCAAAGGGATCATAAGATTATTCATGCTTGAAACTTCCATGTGCAACCACAAGCTATTATGGGCTCTAGCATAGTTGAGTAGGTTGCATGACCTCTTCCAGTGGTAGACTAGTAGATGTAGGGGATGTAGGTTGGTATGGTCTACCCGGGGTTAGAGTTATTGCTGCTAAAGACTGTGTCTCGGTCATCCGTTTCTCAAACACCATGTAGTGCGAGAAATCCAATGGATGAGATTGAGTCTTGTGGGGAAAAGTGTGCAAACCTCTGCAGAGTGTACAAACTAATCATGGTTAGCCGTGTCCCCGGTTATGGACAACTTGAGTGTCAGGTTCTTGGATTATCCTATGGATCTCATCACTTTAAATTAATTTGTTGGGATGATAATTACTTTTAATTAGCATTGAGATGGGGGTACCATTCTCAATGTTGTTTCAACTACCATGATAGTTAAATAAAATATATTCCTTTGTTGTAGGGAAAAATTGATTTTTCGCAAAAATATTGTAACCATAGAGCCTCCACCAGCCATATATGCATGTAGTGATAGCATTTATCTGTTCTCTGCTCTATCGTGTTACTATGCCAGCATATTCCATGTGCTGACCTATTTTCGTGCTGCAACGTATCATGTTGCAGACTTTTCAGATGACGAGTATGGTGCCATAGGTTGGTTGTCATGCACTCAGCTATGCCGTTGGAGTTGACGGACTCACTTTATCTTCCAAGTCTTCCGCTGTTATCTTATTCAGATGGCCTTAAGCCATATTTATTGTAATAAGTTCTCTTTTGAGACATTCAATGTAATAAGTATGTGATTTCTACTATGTTATAAATCCTTCGAGTACTTTGTGTGTCAGCATTACTGATCCAGGGATGACACTAAAACACAGAGGCTTGACCGTCTGAGGTCGGGTAGCTACAAGATGGTATCAGAGCACATGCTGAATGTAGGACACGATCACTAAGATGAGCCATCGATCACTCTTCTCTACTCATTTCTGACTTCTCTCCATTTTCTACTCTTTAGGATGGCCGACTCAAGGAACAAGTTTGCACAGCCGGATGAAGAGACCCCGTTTGGACGACACTTGAAGGAAGTCACTAGGTACCTGAACATTGAAATACCAAGCTTCACCGGGACCTACGCCGCCACACTACTAGAAGAGGAACGTTGGATGATTCGAGTTCAAGTTCCAGGAAGGACATTCACGCCAGTCACTGAGCCCATAGAGTTTTCTTTTGATGCACCAACCTGGAGTCTAGGAAAGAGCATGGGAGCCCACATCGCCATGGGACACATCGGTGAAGTTTACCACAAGGAGCTTAAGGACACTCGATATGTGGGCGCCGAGATGAGCAATGGGAGATGATCAGCACCAGGCAGGACAGGTCCATTGCAGCATTCATCCAGGAGTTAAATCATCACATACGTCGCCAGGAGAACCAGATGTGCGCAAGCATGATAAATTTGAAGAAGGCGATGACCAGGATCACAGAGCTAGAAGAGGAACTCAAGTCTACACGCGATGGTTACGAGGATGAAATGACGATACTTGTGGAGATGAATGACGAGCTAACAAGGAAGCTAGGAGTTTTTATGGGAGACCCCACGCCAGGAGGAGAAGACGACGAACCCAAGGAGAATCATTCTGAAGACTACATCATCATCGACGACACCGACTCCGACCCTGATGATAGTGATGATGACTATGAAGACGAAGCTGGAGCGGATATCATGGAGTCTTCCATCGATCAAAATTTCTAGTAGACCACCATATGATCAGTAGTGTCCCCCCATGTATATAAAATAGTCCGAGCACTGTAACGATAGTTAGATCGATTATATGCCCTTGCTTGATTGATTGAGCGATATGATATGATTGTGTTTGTCTCATGTGTATGTGGGTAGTGCTTTCTCCTTAAACCTCATTCTATTCTAATCTCTTCCCTCTAAACCCATCAGATGCCTCCGAGACGTGACCCCAGATTTGTCTTCCCACCAGAGCTCACTCAGTTGATCCAGCAATAGAATGCCTTGATGTAGTTGTTAGTTCAGAACCAAGGAAACAACAACAACAACAACAACAATAACAACAACAACCTACCGCCACCACCTCCCGTCGACAACTTAGCCCATTTTCCGAGGTTACATCTGCTGGTGTTTTCCAGTAGCACTGATCCCATAGTTGCGGATGACTGGCTACACAGGACTGGAAGGGAGTTAACCACTGCCGGTTGCACATATGCTGAGAAGGTGCGTTTTGCCGCACACCAATTGGATGGACCCACAGCCGCATGGTGAGAGAATTACACAGCCACTTTTCCTATAGCAAATGTCACTTGGGAGCAGTTTCAGCAAGCTTTCCGCACAACCCATGTCTCAACTGGAGCTATGAGCATGAAGAAGTGTGATTTTCGGAACTTACGCCAGGGGAATCGTACTATAGCTCGGTACGTGGATGAGTTTAGTAAGTTATCTCGCTATGCCCCAGATGATGTGACCACGGATGCCGCGAAGCAGGAGAAGTTTATGGAAGGGCTGAATGATGAGATGAGCATGCAGTTAATGGTGGCAACATTCAACAACTACCAGGAGTTGGTAGATAAGGCTCTTATGATCGAAGGGAAGCAGCAGCAGATTGAGAGCCGCAAGAGGAAGTGTCGACAAGGGAATTACAATATAGGAGCATCACAGAAGCCTCGCTTTACCCCGAACTCGGGAGGATACACCCATAATCATGGAGGCCACACTCACAATGGAGGAAGTTCTCATGACCACAGTGGTCCAAAGAGTGGGAATGGGAATGGAGCGAGCAGCAATCAGAACCGCTCTAACCCAGCAACACCGGCCAAGAAGGACCAGAGTCACATTACCTGTTTCAAGTGCGGGAAGACTGGGCACTACGCCAATGATTGTCAAGAGTTGAAGAATGGCAATATTAATGGAAGCTTGGGGAAGAAGCCCAACCCTTTTAATAGGGGACAGGTGAACCAGGTGAATGTGGAGGAGGTTGAAGAGCAGCCAGATGCAGTGATCGGTAAGTTTTTGGTTAAGTCATTTACCGATCTCGTTCTTTTTGATACCAGTGCATCGCATTCATACATTTCAAGGGGATTTGTGGACAAGTTTAAGTTACCCACCTCAGCCCTTAGGACACCCTTGCTTGTGAGCTCACCAGGTGCAAAGTATATGGCCAGCCGATGGTGCGACCGGTTACCTTTAACCATTGGCAGCCATGTTTTCCCCTCAGACCTAATAATTTTGGAATCCCAAGGATTGGATGTGATACAAGGGATGGATTGGTTACCGAAGTATGGAGGAAACATTGATTGCTCTAGTAGGTCAATTCTACTCACCACCCCGGAGGGAAAAAGGATTAAGTATGTATCCAGGCATACTCCTAAGACTACTCACTTAAATTCTCTCACGGGAGTTGTTTAGAAAGAAGCACATGTAGTGAAGGATTACCCAGATGTATTTCCAGAGGAATTACCAGGCATGCCGCCAGATCATGATATTGAGTTTTTGATAGAGTTGTTCCAGGGCACCGGACCGATATCGAAGAGACCATACCGGATGCCCGCGAATGATCTGGAGGAGATTAAGAAACATATTAAGGATTTATTGGAGAAAGGTTACGTTCGACGAAGTTCATCACCATGGGGAGCCCCAGTGCTCTTGGTTGAGAAGAAGGATAAGTCTCTGAGCATGGTTGTTGATTATCGGGTATTGAACGAAGTGGCGATCAAGAACAAGTACCCACTACCGATGATCAATGATTTATTTGATCAGTTGCAAGGAGCTAAAGTGTTTTCGAGGATCGACCTGCGATCAGGATATCACCAGCTAAAAATCCAAGAACAGGATATACCTAAGACAACCTTCACCACAAGGTACGGGCTATATGAGTACATGGTTATGTCATTTGGATTGACTAATGCCCCTGCCTATTTCATGAGTATGATGAATAAGGTATTCATGGAGTTCTTGGATAAGTTTGTTATGGTGTTTATTGATGATATTCTGCTATACTCGAAGAATGAGGAGGAGCACAAGGAGAATTTGCGTTTAGTTCTCGAGAAGCTCAGGCAACATCAGTTATATGCCAAGTTCAGCAAATGTGAGTTTTGGTTGAAGGAAGTTGGGTTCCTTGGACATGTTATATCAAGAGAAGGTATAGTAGTAGACCCAACCAAGGTTAAGTCAGTCACTGAGTGGTTGGCACCCACCTCAGTGGGAGAGATCCATAGTTTTCTGGGACTCACGGGATATTATCGGAGACTCATTGAGAATTTCTGTAAGATTGCGAAGCCCATGACGGAGTTGTTGAAGAAGGAAACCAAGTTCAAATGGTTGGATGAATGTGAGGCAAGTTTTCAGGAGTTGAAGAAATGTTTGACTATGGCCCCAGTGCTGATTCTGCTAGATATATGCAAGGATTTCCAAGTGTATTGTGACGCATCTCGCTTGGGACTTGGAGGTGTACTTATGCAAGATGGAAGAGTTGTTTTGTATGCCTCACGACAACTTCGACCGCAAGAGTTGAATTATGCCACACATGATTTGGAGTTAGCAGCTGTAGTGCATGCACTCAAGACCTGGAGACACTTTATTATTGGGAACCATTGTGATGGGTACACGGATCATAAGAGTTTGAAGTACATTTTCACACAAAAGGAGTTAAATCTCAGGCAAAGGAGATGGTTCGAGCTCATAAAGGATTACGATATGAAGTTGCACTATCACCTAGGCAAGGACAATGTCGTAGCAGACACTTTGAGCCGAAAGAGTTATGCCAATACCTTAGTAATAGGAGGTTTGCCAAGGAGTTAGCAGAAGATCTCAGGGAGCTTCGTTTGGAGATTGTTCCTAGAGGTTTTGTTGCAGCGATGGAAGTCCAGTCGACATTATTGGGAAAGATCCATGAAGCTCAGAAGGATGACAAGGAAATTACTGAGATAAAGGAGAAGATGAGTGAAGGTAAGGCCAAAGGTTTTCGTGAGGATGAGCACGACACCTTGTGGTTTGAGGACCGAGTATATGTGCCCAATAATGCAGAGATCAGGAAGTTGATACTTCAGGAAGCTCATGACTTGCCATACTCGATACACCCCAGAAACACCAAGATGTATTTGGATTTGAAGGAGTGTTTCTGGTGGACTGGTATGAAGAAGGATATTGCCGAGTATGTAGCCGTATGTGATGTATGTCAGAGAGTGAAGGCAGAACATGAGAAGCCAGCAGGATTACTGCAGCCGATGCCGATACCCGAATGGAAGTGGGACAAGCTTGGCATGGATTTTATCACTGGATTACCCAGGACTCGATTGAGATATGATTCTATCTGGGTAGTAGTGGACCATTTGACCAAAGTAGCTCACCTTATCCCAGTGAAAACCACCTATACAAGTGCAAAGTTGGCCAAGATATATATGACCAGGATCGTATGTTTGCATGGAGTTCCGAGGACCATCGTATCAGATAGAGGAACGCAGTTTACTTCAAAGTTTCGGCATCAGCTGCACCAGACTTTGGGTACCAGGCTAGAGTTCAGTACAACCTTTCATCCACAGACAGATGGACAGACCGAGAGAGTCAATCAGATTCTGGAGGACATGTCGAGAGCATGTGTGCTATATTATGGATCTAGTTGGGATGACAACTTTCCCTCCGCGGAGTTCTCATACAACAATAGTTACCAGGCCACTTTGAAGCTGGCACCGTTTGAAGCCCTATATGGACGAAGGTGCAGGACACCGTTAATGTGGGATGAAGTTGGAGACCGTCAGTTGTTTGGAACAGATTTGATCAAAGAGTCAGAAGAGAAGGTTAAGATGATTCCAGACAGACTGAAGGTAGCACAGTCTAGACAGAAGAGTTATGCATACTCAAAACGCATGGAGGTAGTCTATGAAGACGGAGACAGAGCATATCTCCGTGTGTCACCGCTTCGAGGAGTTAAGTGCTTTGGAGTCAAGGGAAAGTTAGCCCCGAGATTTGTAGGACCATAGCAAGTTTTGGAATGTATGGGAGAGGTAGCCTACAAGTTTGAGTTACCCAAAGGACTATCAGGAGTTCATGATGTGTTTCACGTTTCCCAGTTGAAGAAGTGCCATGTAGAGATTGCCGATAGCCCTCTAAGAGATACAGTGCCCCTGGAAGCAATCCAGTTGGATAGTGATCTGACCTATGAGGAGAAACCAGTCAAGATTCTCGAGTTTGCCAGCCGAGTTATCCGCAGCAAGGTTATTAAATTTTGCAAAGTCCAGTGGAGCCACCATACCGAGGATGAAGCCACCTCGGAATGAGAGGATGATCTACGCAAAGACCACCCACACCTATTTTATAGCCAACCCTAATCTCGAGGGCGAGATTCATCTTAAGGGGCGTAGGTTTGTGTCACCGTTCTGGGAACGGGGGTCCCCAGACTTGCCTGCCTGTGGCCCGCGGCGTGGCTGAGCCAGCAGGCCGTACGGCCCATCTTCACCAACAAAGCATCCAAGACCCTCGCAAGGCGGACGACGTAAGACCTCCTCTGGAGTGGCCTAGCTAGGTAGGCTCACAAGGAGCGGAGATATCAAGGCGAGGCAAACCTCATGAGGCTCTCGTGACGTGAGCCGTGACGATCGACACCAGGCGGGCGCCAGGCGGGCGCCAGCGTGCACAGCATCCTTGTTTCCTCTTTGGTGCAAAGGGGGCAAGCGCAGCTGCGGAGTACCGAGGCCTCAGGAAAAGGTTGCCATTTCGGTGCAACAACACCAAGACCATGGACTGCAAGACGGAGGTCACCGTGGAGCCCAGAATAGCGTCACCACCAGAACTTTGTGCAGGCGAAGACTACTTTTGTCAGGATAGCTTGTACTAGTTGTCCCCCTTCAAATTAGCCCACCATTGTTGGCTCCCTTCCCGCTCGATATTTGGGAAGAGGACCATGGCCTCTATAAATAGGACTAGCCACCACAATGGGGGATATCCTGATCTGAGCAAGAGACCACCTCACACACACAAGCTCGCTGAGCTCAAGAATGCCTCAACCTCAGGAGGCCGTTCTACCCTTGTATTGCTCATCATCAGACCAAGAGGCAATCCACCACCACCGCACTAGAGTAGGCTATTACACCACAACGGTGGCCCGAACCAGTATAAACCCCGTGTCCTTCTATGTTGTGAGTTTGTCGAGTTCGTCCGCAAGATCTTAGTGAGCTAGAGCGTAGATCGCTTGGAGGGAAAGACTTCGCGCGCACCCTAGTGTTCGAACCTTAAGGGTTTGCCGGAACCCCACACCCCGACATTTGGCGCGCCAGGTAGGGGTGCGCGGTAGCTTCCCTTCCATCAGTTCGTCACTCCGTCGCTCCGTCGTCTCCATGTCGGACGCTCGCCGCGCTCGAGCTGAGCGTCGGGCCGCACTCACCGCCCGCGTCGCTCAGGCGGCTCCCGTCGGCAGGCAGCCTCGTCATTCTCCGTCCCTCCCTACCACCGGCCCGGTGGGAAACGAGCAGCAGGCGTCCTCTATAGCGACCCGACCTCAGATGGTCAAGTCTCTGTGCTTCAGTGTCATCCCTGGATCGGTAATGCTGACACACACAGTACTCGAAGGATTTATAACAGAGTAGCAATCACACACTTATTACATCGAATGTCTCCGAAGAGAACTTATTAAACGAATATGGCTTAAGGCCATCTAATGCGATAACAGCGGAAGGCTTGGAAGATAAAGTGAGTCCATCAACTCCAACGTCATAGCTGAGCTGCACGGCAACGACCTAACGAACCTTACTCCTCGTCTGAAAAGTCTGCAACATAATACGTTGCAGCCCAAAAACGGGTCAGCACATGGAATTTGCTGGCAATATAACACAGTAGAGAAGAAACAGAATAATGCTATCACTACATGCATATATGGTTGGTGGAAAGCTGTATGGTTATAGTTTTTGCGAAAAGCCAGTTTTTTCCTACAACAAAGGAATGGATTTTAATTTAACTATCATGGTGGTTGAAACATCATTGAGAAGGTAACCCCAACTCAATCCCAATTAAAGTGATTAACAACCCAACAGTATTAATTAAACATGGTGAGATACAGGTGATAACCCAAGTACTAGATACTCAAGAAATGTCCATAACCGGGGACACGACTAACCATGATTAGATTGTACACTCTGCAGAGGTTTGTGCACTTTTCCCCACAAGACTCGATCGCATCCGTTGGATTTCCCGCACTACATGGTGTTTGAGAAATGGATGACCGAGACACAGTCTTTCAGAAACGTTAACTCTCTACTCCGGGTAGACCATACCAAACCTACCAAAAACCCACTACCTACTGATCCACCTCTTCAAGAGCTTCACATAACTTACTCAACTATGCTAGAGCCCATAATAGCTTGTGGATGCACACGGAAGTTTCTAGCATGAATCATCTCAGTTCCCTTTGAGCCTGGGTGGCGGTCCATAGGAAGATCACACGGGTACCCCGGGATTTCCAAAAAAATACAGACAACACTGGGTTCCCCAGGTGCCTCAGTCCACCCACTTGTTTGATTAAGGTGCCACCTTAAGTTGAACCATCAATTAATAATCTCACATCTATCATTAATTTCACTCAAACCCATACCATGTCTACGAGCATAGCATAGGAATATAAGCAAATACATAGAAGTAACTCCCAAGGGTTTGAATGTAACAGGGCAATAGGTTCTACCTCAACAACTACTTCCCAACCCACAAGTTAATGACATCCTAATCATGCAATGTTTGAGGATTGGAACTAATGCATAAAAACTGGGTAATAATGGGATATGATCAAAGTGTTACTTGCCTTGCTGACGAATCGCGAATCCTAGAGACTCGTAGTAACACTCTTCGCACTCGAGGAATTCTATCGCAAGCAAACAATAACATACATAAGTAACAAGCAAAGATGCACAAACAAAACTCAAATAAGAGAGGTTGACCAGAAAGTTCAATTTAAGAACTCCGGTACGCAAAAAGAATCAAATCAAACGGAGCAACGAAAGTCAAACGGTGAAAGAAAGAAGCTTCGTTTACTAATCTGAAACTAGGCCAAATTTTACAGTAAAAAACTTGTTTGAGTTGATTAAACGGGAATAGGGTTTCGAGACGAAACTCCAGGCGCTTGAATCGCCTGATTCCGATAAACGAGCGAGAAGAAAAACAGAAATTAAGATTGGATCCGAAATCACGATCAGAAAAATCGCGGAAAAAAACCAAGAAAAAGAAAAACGACGAACAGATTAACGAAAGAATGTTCGCTATCGGGATCGAAACGAAGAACGCGTTCGTTAAAACGAACGAACGAGCGAACGCTCGCTAAATAAATAAATCGGAGAAAAACCGATCTATTTAGAAAAAAATGAAAACTAGGGTTTCAAAAAAAAACCTGAACGGTTTTTCTTTAGAAAACCGGGGCGGTGCGGCGGCTACCTTGGCTCGGCTCCGGCAGGGCGGCATGGGGTGGCGGGGCTGCGGCGGTGGCGACGGGAGGCAGCGGGGGCTGCGGCGGCGGTGGCGGGAGGCGGCGGCGGCTCCTGGCGTCGGCGCGGGCGGCTGCAGGCGGCGGCGGGAGGGGCTGCAGGCGGCGGCGACTTGGGCTCCAAGGGGGGTATTTAAAGGGGAGGGGGGCTGCTTGGGGAAGGGGCAAGGCAGCGACAACGGCGGGGAGTCCGGCTCGGACTTGGAGTCAGGGTCGGCGGCGGCGCGCACGCGAGAGGCGGTGGCGGCTTGGGCCGCCCTGGCTCGGCTGGGCCTTAGGCCCAGTCAGGCGTGAGATAATTTTTTTAATAATAATTCTGCCGACAGAAGAAAATCCTAGAAAAATAAATAAAAATCTAAAAATGCCAAAACAAATTTTCGCCGTCTAAATAAAATATTTAGGACGTGTTGAACATTTTCTTGGCCCTAAAATGCAATTTTGAAAACGTGCAATTTTTCTAATGCAAATAAAATCCGAATAAAACAAAATAAAATCCAATAGATGATTTTAATATTTTTCCTCCAATATTTCAATTATTTTGGAGAAGTCATATTATCTCCACTCATTTGATTAATATGAAATATTTCGAAGAGAAAATTATTAAAATCAAAATCCTCGTTTCATTATTTGATAAAAATCAATGCGATAATAGCGGAAGGCTTGGAAGATAAAGTGAGTCCATCAACTCCAACGGCATAGCTGAGCTGCACGGCAACGACCTAACGAACCTTACTCCTCGTCTGAAAAGTCTGCAACATAATACGTTGCAGCCCAAAAACGGGTCAGCACATGGAATATGCTGGCAATATAACACAGTAGAGAAGAAACATAATAATGCTATCACTACATGCATATATGGCTGGTGGAAGCTGTATGGTTATAGTTTTTGCGAAAAGCCAATTTTTTCCTACAACAAAGGAATGGATTTTAATTTAACTATCATGGTGGTTGAAACATCATTGAGAAGGTAACCCCAACTCAATCCCAATTAAAGTGATTAACAACCCAACAGTATTAATTAAACATGGTGCGATACATGTGATAACCCAAGTACTAGATACTCAAGAATTGTCCATAACCGGGGGCACGGCTAACCATGATTAGATTGTACACTCTGCAGAGGTTTGTGCACTTTTCCCCACAAGACTCGATCGCCTCCGTTGGATTTCTCGCACTACATGGTGTTTGACAAACGGATGACCGAGACACAGTCTTTCAGAAACGTTAACTCTCTACTCTGGGTAGACCATACCAAACCTACCAAAAACCCACTACCTGCTGATCCACCTCTTCAAGAGCTTCACGTAACTTACTCAACTATGCTAGAGCCCATAATAGCTTGTGGCTGCACACGGAAGTTTGTAGCATGAATCATCTCAGTTCCCTTTGAGCCTGGGTGGCGGTGCATAGGAAGATCACACGGGTACCCCGGGATTTCCAAAAAAATACAGACAACACTGGGTTCCCCAGGTGCCTCAATCCACCCAGTTGTTTGATTAAGGTGCCACCTTAAGTTGAACTATCAATTAACAATCTCACATCTGTCATTAATTTCACTCAAACCCAAACCATGTCTACAAGCATAGCATAGCAATATAAGCAATACGTAGAAGTAACTCCCAAGGGTTTGAATGTAACAGGGCAACAGGTTCTACCTCAACAACTACTTCCCAACCCACAAGTTAATGACATCCTAATCATGCAACGTTTGAGGATTGGAACTAATGCATAAAAACTGGGTAATAATGGGATATGATCAAAGTGTTACTTGCCTGGCTAACGAATCGCGAATCCTAGAGACTCGTAGTAACACTCTTCGCACTCCGGGAATTGTATCGCAAGCAAACAATAACATACATAAGTAACAAGCAACGATGCACAAACAAAACTCAAATAAGAGAGGTTGACCAGAAAGTTCAATTTAAGAACTCCGGTACGCAAAAAAAATCAAATCAAACGGAGCAACGAAAGTCAAACGGCGAAAGAAAGAAGCTTTGTTTACTAATCTGAAACTAGGCCAAATTTTATAGTAACAAAAACTTTTTTGAGTTGATTAAACGAAAAGAGGGTTTCAAGACGAAACTCCAGGCGCTTGAATCGCCTGATTCTGATAAACGAGCAAGAAGAAAAACAGAAATTAAGATCAGATCCGAAATCACGATCAGAAAAATCGCGGAATAAAACCGAGAAAAAGAAAAATGACGAACAGATTAACGAAAGAACGTTCGTTATCTGGATCTAAATGAAGAACGTGTTCGTTAAAACGAACGAACGAGCGAACGCTCACTAAATAAATAAACCGGAGAAAAACCAATCTATTTAGAAAAAAACGAAAACTAGGGTTTCGAAAAAAACCCTAAACAGTTTTTCTTTAGAAAACCGGGGCGGTGCGGCGGCTACCTTGGCTGGCACCGGCGGGGCTCCGGCGGGGCAGCGTGGGGTGGCGGGGCTGTGGCGGCGGCGGGAGGCGGCGGTGGCTCCTGGCGGCGGCGGGGCGAGGGGCTGCAGGCGGCGGGGCGAGGGGCTGCGGGCGGCTGCGACTTGGGCTCCAAGGGGAGGGGCGGCGGTATTTAAAGGGGAGGGGGGCTGTGGCTGCTTGGGGAAGGGGCAAGGCAGCGGCGGCGGCGGGGAGTCTGGCTCGGACTTGGAGTCCGGGTCTGCGGGGCGCGCGCGCGCGGGAGGCGGTGGCGGCTCGGGCTGGCCTGGCTCGGCTGGGCCTTAGGCCCAGTCGGGCGTGAGATATTTTTATAATAATAATTCCGCCGACAGAAGAAAAATCCTAGAAAAATAAATAAAAATCTAAAAATGCCAAAACAAAATTTCACCGTCTAAATAAAATATTTAGGACGAGTGGAACATTTTCTTGGCCCTAAAATGCAATTTTGAAAACGTGCAATTTTTCTAATGCAAATAAAATCCGAATAAAACCAAATAAAATCCAATAAATGATTTTAATATTTTTCCTCGAATATTTCAATTATTTCGGAGAAGTGATATTATCTCCACTCATTTGATTAGTATGAAATATTTCGGAGAGAAAAATTATTAAAATCAAAATCCTCGTTTCATTATTTGATAAAAATCAAATATGAAAACAGGAAAATCCCCAACTCTCTCCGTGGGTCCTTGAGTTGCTTAGGATTTCGAGGATTGCGGAACGGAAATGCAATAAATCATGATATGCATGGATTATCTATGTATAACATTCCAAATTGAAAATTTGGGATGTTACATCCTCGCAACATCCTTCGGTGCGGCAGGACGGCCGCACCGCTACTCCATCACTCACCCCTGCTGGCTCTTCGTCTCATGTGCACCGCGCTCCCATGGAGGCATGGGCCGCGCTCATCGCGGCGAACGAGCTCCTGCGTTACCGCCCCATCGACGACATCTATGAGGAGTGGCTCGACCGCGTTGTCGAGCTCGTCCGTGCCGCGGGGGGCTCTCTAGCGCCGTCCCACTCTCTTCCTCCCCCTCAGCAGGCCGCGGGCGACGGGGCTAGTGGTGTGCCTCCACTGCCTCGACCCCAAGACGGTGCCTTGGTGACAAGGCGCGCGCCTCCGCGGCGTGATCCGCCGTGCCCGGTGCCCGCGCGTGAAGAAAGGAGCTGCCAAGAAATCCCGCGGCCGCGAGATGCTGCACCAGCGCTCCCCGCGCCACCTCGTCAAGACCGCACGCCGCCTACAGTGGCAGACCAAGCTCCGCCCCTGAAGAGGGCCCCAACAACCACGACAGGCTATCGTGCCTTCACCCCTGAGCTGCGTAACGTTGCCTGGCCAGGCAAGTTCAAGCTAGATCTGCCTCCTCGGTACGACGGTAGCGCCGACCCCGCGGAGTTCCTGCAGCTCTATGAGTTGAGCATTGAAGCGGCCAACTGCGACGAAAAAGTCATGGCGAACTGGTTTCCCATGGCTCTCAAGGATGGGGCCCGCTCCTGTCTCCTGAACTTGCAGCATGGCTCGATCTCCTCCTGGGACGAGATTCGCGACCGCTTGGTCGCCAACGTCCATGGCACTCGTAACCGCCCTCTGGTCGCGGGCGACCTACGCCGCATCAAGCAACAGCTAGGAGAGACCCTCTAGAAGTACATCTAGCGCTTCAACAGCACCCGCCTCAAGATCCCCAAGGTCACAGACGAAGCCATCATCTCCGCGTTTTCTAACGGCGTCCGTGACGTCAAGATGAAGGAAGAGCTGGCTATCCACGAGGAGTTTTGCACATCTTAGGAGCTGTTCAACCTGGCGACCAGGTGCGCAAGAGCTGAGGAGGGGCACCTCTCTCTCCTTGAGCTGCCAGCTATAGGAGTGGATCAAAAGAAGGCCAAGGCCAAGGACGTGAAGCGCAAAGAGGCGGTAGTGCTCGCAGCGGAGCCCGACACCAAGCGAGGCAGAGATTAGCCCGAGTCATCCAAGAACGACCGCCCATTTTGTGCCTTCCACAACCTGAACACCCACAATACCAGCGATTGTCAAGAGCTCAGAGCCATTCGGGAAGGACGCTTCGGCCGCCGCCCCGAGCGCAACGACCGGGGCTACGGCCGCAGAGGAGGACACAGAGGCGGACGCTGGGACGACCGTGGCCCGCGCCAGGAGTGGCATGACCGGCCTCGTGAGGATAGCTGGCAAGACGAACCTCGTGAGGACGCCTGGAGGGACCCGCCTCATGAGGATCGCCCCCAGGGCAACACTGGTCTTCCCCCGTTGCCGCCGCCAAGGAGGAACAATGACCACCACCAGGATGTGGGTGCTGGGGGCTTCCAAGAGCTGCGCGCGGTCGCTTGCATCTTGGGCGGCGCCCAGGCCCCAGCCTCTCAGTGCATCTTCAAACAGTTCGCTCGCGAGCTGAATGCGGTGCTCCCCAAGCTCGAGGCCACGCGCCCGCTCCGGTGGTCCCAATGCGCCATCACCTTCAGCTCGGCCAACCAGCTCAAGTGCGCAGCCACCACTGGCACACTCCCTATGATGTGCTCCCCAGTCATCAGCAATGTGCAAGTAACCAAGACACTCATCGACGGCGGCGCAGGGCTCAACGTCCTATCCGCCAACACGTTCGACAACCTCCAAGTGCCCTATGAGCAGCTCCAGCCAACCAAGCCTTTCTCAGGAGTGAATGACGGTTCCACCACACCGATAGGGCAAGTCCGCCTACCTGTCACCTTCGGGGAGCGCAAGAATTACCGCACCGAGCTCATCGACTTCGATGTCATGCACATCCGCCTGCCGTACAATGGCATCCTCGGGTATCCTGCCCTGGCCAAGTTCATGGCAGTCACTCACCACGGCTACAACATTCTCAAGATGCTAGGAAGCGGGGGGATCATCATGGTCCCATGTGAAGAAAGGGATGTGGTGTGCTCCCTTGAGCGCGCCTTCCAAGCCGCGGCAATCGACAACCCTAATAGCAGAAGTGAAGGCCCTCCGGAGACCATCCCCAAGAAGAAGCTACCACGCCGCGCAGGACCCCAAGAAGATGGCGGAGCATCAGGATCCTCGTCGGGATCGGCGCGCGCTCCAGGGCGCCTCCCTCCACCACATAGTAAAGCGCGCCCGGCGCCCTCCTCAGGCAAGGCTCAGGGGCTCTCTTCTGGAGGGCCTCAGACCTTGCCAATCTCACGAGGGAGGCGCTTGGGCACCACTTGGAAGCATGCTTCACGGCACGTGTTCCTCAAGAGAGCATGGGGCAAGGAATGCCCACCACCCAGGAGTTCATCACCAAGACCACCCAAGAGCTACAAGACGCAAGGGCCATGCGTGGCGACATCCGCTCACAGAGTATGGATCACCACCCAGGCGAGGGTGCTGAGCTGCGTGCCTGTGTCGACATCTCAGGACTCAGCATGGCCGCATCTCAAGAACGCTTCTGGCCATCACGCGTGGGCCGCTGTGAGGGTCCACCACACAGCTTCGTTCGCATGCCCTTTGGCTTGCCGAGCGTGGCGTCGGCCCATCAACGCAATGTGCGGCAAGTCCAGGTGGCTCAGGAGGCCAGGTTCCACGCCGTTCTGGAGGAGATGGCGACGGCCTTCGGGGAACCTCCTGAGCCCCCAGAGCCTCCCGAGGCTCAAGGTCCCGGTGGCTCATGAGGAGTCATCCTTTCAACGCGTGGCTTCAGCTGCACCAACTCTACTTCGTCTACAGACCCAGGTGACAACTTCCAAGTTCATTTAAGCTGGGAGCGCCCCTCGGGCTGCACTATTCCCAGGCCACGTGGGTCCGTCCCTGTGGCATGTATCCCTTTTGCTTATGTTTCTAAGCTTACCTCGCTAGGGGCGCCCCTCTGGCTGCATCATCCCCACGCCGCTCGGGCCAGACCTAGTGGCATGCACCTTCCTGCATTTATCTCAGACAATATGCTCTTCATGCTTAACCTACCAACTGCTATCACCTGCTCGATCATCACCTCCCTCGGGGCCCCTACACAGGCATGGCGCTGGTGCATGGGTTCGTCCCTGCCACGACCGACAAATCTGAGTGGTCGAGCTCTGGCTTGCGGCACGCGCCGTGCACGTCACCTCACCAGGCCCTCAGTGCCTTCACTTCATCCTGACCAACCAGCGGCAGGCAGGCGGCACTAACGGCAAACCATGTTCCTTCTTATGCCTGTTCACAGGAACCCCGCGAGAAAGATAGCAGGTGGCACCACGAGTCTCCTTTCCTCTCGCGCGACACGCTTGCGCGTTAAAAGAGGGGCTCCTGAGCATCACGACTCAGGAGCTCTTACTGGCTCTCCAGCCCTCACCCCCTGGCCTTGACCACGGCATCGCGACTTGGCATACCAGCGGCGGCTGAGCTTGCTCAGGGGCCGGGACCTGAGGATGTAGAGCATTAAGAGGAGCTCGGGAGAAGGAAAACTCGCACGTGCCGGCCTAGCTATGTCGCGTAAGTTGGCACGCAGCCCTAGCGCAACATCAGGAATCACCGCGAAGACATCAAGATAAGTCTCACCCTCGGATCGGCAAAATATTTGGGCCTAATAGTCGCTCACACGATGCCGCAACCCCGTTGCGGCCAAGTCTTCTTCCTTTCTTCCCTTTCCATGGCCGCTTGGGCGCTAAGGGGGACCTCCTGAGCATCGCGCCTCAGGGGCTCTTACTGGACCTCGGGCCGTGCACCTCCTGGCCTTGACCACGGCATCACGACCTGGCATACCAGCGACGGTTGTAGCCGCCTTGGGACCGAGACCCGTCAGCGTAGAGCAACCAGCTATCGCGAGGAAAGAAAGGGGAGGCCGAGCGTTAACGGGACGCGCGTTCGTCAAATCTTCATAACAAGAAAAATAGGTACAAAGGCATCGCAGATCCTTACATGCCCCCACGGGGTGATTCATGATTCTTCGTAGGAAACAAAAGCTGATGCTAAGGGGGATCCTTTCTACAGCCTCCCATGGCGGACGCCATCATCACAGTGGGCCATGGGAGGCCGGTGCCAACCCCATCCAGATCAGCGGCGGCGGCTAGACGCCGCAGTCTTGCCCCGGGCACGGCGAGAGCTCGAGGGGACGTAGCTGTCATCACTCATCTCCGGAGTCTTGTAGAGCTCAGGAGAACTGCTAGACTCCCAAGGGCTGCTGCTGCTGGAGTAGTCACGGGCGGAGCGCGCATCAACCTCGCGCTCTTCTATAGAGCAGCACTCCAGGAGGCGGCTTTCGACGTTGAAGACTTTGAAGAGAAGCGTGGAGGCGCCGTCGTACTCAAAGTGGATCGCGAGGGCACCCCTCGCGCGACAGATCCGTGCGATCTCGCCCCAGCCCCGAGTCATGAAGATTTTGCCAATGGTGACCGCTTAGATCTTCGCTCTAATCGCCGGAGCGCCACAATCGGCAAGCTACAGCGAGAACTCGAGAGGCCCCCTCGGAAGCATCACGTTGGAGGAGAGTTGTGGGAAGCGGATCCAGGAGTTCGGAGGCATCGGCGCCCACAGCACCAGCTCGCGCGAGGAGTCCGCGACGTGGACGGCTCGCATCGCCATGGCACGGCGACCCCGGGTGCAGCGTGGGTGACGCTGCTCGCCACTTCATCCTCCCGAGCCTACAACTTGGGCGTACAAGGGTAGTGGGTACCCCGGTGGAGGCCGCTCGCAGAAAGGCCTCGTCACCACCTGCAACGCTGCCTCATCACGGCGATGGATCGACCTCTTCTTCGGCGGGAGTGGCTCCGGGGCATCCCGAGGGGCTTTCCCCTTCTCCTCGATGGAGAACCTTCTGATGGGCACCATTGAAGCAAGCAGTGGAGCAAGGAAGAGACGGTCAATGGGGGCTCCGGCCCCCTCCCCATTTATACCAAGTGAAGGCCAACCGGCGTCTCCCATGATCGCAGGTAATGATGGTTTCCCTTGCATGTCGCCGGGACTTGTCAAGTCGTGCAGTCTTCGAGGCAGCATGGGGAAGCGGAGACGCCCATGTCCAATCAACCGCCACGCGTCAACCGAGGCCGCATGCTTTTGGGGCCCGCAGTGCTCCGAACTTGACCCTTGGCTTTGCCGCGAAGCCAAGCCCGCGCGCACCTTGGGCCCAAGGGCTACTGTCGGCGTCCCCAGACTTGCCTGCCTGCGGCCCGCGGCGTGGCTGAGCCAGCAGGCTATACGACCCATCTTCACCAACAAAGAATCCAAGACCCTCGCGAGGGGCTGAGCCTCGCGAGGTGGACAATGCAAGACCTCCTCTAGAGTGGCCTAGCTAGGCAGGCTCACGAGGAGCAGAGATATCAAGGCGAGGCGAACCTCACGAGGCTCTCGTGACATGAGTCGTGAGGATCGACACCAGGCGGGTGCCAGGCGGGCGCCAGCGTGCACAGTGTCCTTGTTTCCTCTTTGGTGCAGAGGGGGCAAGCGCAGCCGCGGAGTATCGAGGCCTTAGGCAAAGGTTGCCATTTTGGTGCAACAAGACCATGGACTGCAAGACGGAGGTCACTGTGGAGCCCAGAATTGCGTCACCACCAGAACTTTGTGCAGGCGAAGACTACTTTTGTTAGGATAGCTTGTACTAGTTGTCCCCCTTCAAATTAGCCCGCCATTGTTGGCTCCCTTCCCGCTCGATATTTGGGAAGTGGACCAGGGCCTCTATAAATAGGACTAGCCACCACAATGAGGGATAACCTGATCTAAGCGAGAGGAAGAGAGACCACCTCACACACACAAGCTCGCCGATCTCAAGAACGCCTCAACCTCAGGAGGCGGTTCTCCCCTTGTATTGTTCATCATCAGCCCAAGAGGCAATCCACCACCACCGCACTGGAGTAGGGTATTACACCACAACGGTGGCCCGAACCAGTATAAACCCCGTGTCCTTATGTGTTGTGAGTTCGTCGAGTTCGTCCGCAAGATCTTAGCGAGCTAGAGCGTAGATTGGTTGGAGGGAAAGACTTTGCGCGCACCCAGTGTTCAAACCTTAAGGGTTTGCCAGAACCCCACACCCTGACAGTTTGTAACATCCCAAATTTTCAATTTGGAATGTTATACATAGGTCATTCATACATATCATATTTTACCGCATTTTGTTTCGCGAATCGTCGAAATTCTAAGCAACTCAAGGACCCACAGAGAGAGTTGGGAATTTCAATATTTTCAAATTTTGAAAAGAGGATCATTTTTTAATTATTTTTCCTCTTCGAACATATTTCTAATTAAAATATATGAGAGGAGATAATATGACTTCTCTAAAATAAATGAAATATTAGAGGTAAAATATTAAAATCAAATAAGTATTTTTATTTGGATTTTTGTTGCTATTTTATTTGAATTAGGAAAAATATGCATTTTTCAAAATTGCATTAGAGGCCCAAACAAATGTTCACTTTGTCCGCAATATTATTGGAGGACCGTGAAAATTTATTTCGGGATTTTTGGACTCCGTTTAGTATTTCTTTTATTTGTTTTCCCGTGTCATGATTTATTTTAGAAAAAATATGAACCGACCTAACGGGTCGTGTCCGTCCAGGACACTGTGCCCAGAGGCCTTTAAAGCCCACCCAAGCCGGCCGCCCCAGCCCACCCAGTGCCGCGCCCCGCCCGCCTAACCCTAGCGCCGCCGCCGCCTCGCGTCGTTGCCACCGCGCCGTCACCTCGCACCACCGCCCGCGCCGCCTGCACCGTCACCAGATCCGCCGCCGCCGCGCCGAATGTCGCCAAGCCGCCGCCGTTGACCGTTGACCGGTTGGTTTTCTTCGGTTATCCCCGGTTTTCTTTTTTGCTGAAAAACCCTAGATCGGTTTTTTTAGATCGGTTTTGTTTGGTTTTTCTTCGATTTAGTTTAATAGTGGACGTTCGTTTGTACGTTCGTTTTAATGAACGCTGTTCGTCAGTTAGCCGCACACAACGAATGTTTGTTCGTTAGCCTGTTTTTCTCGTTTTATTTTCCAGGGTTTTTCCGCTATTATTTTCGATCGCGATTCCTGCCCTAATATTCGTTTTAGTTTATCTTTTCGCTCGTTTATCCAAATCGGGTGAAACAAGCCCCTAGATCTTTGTCTCCAAGCCCTCTTTCTGTTTAACCAACTTGAAAAGGTTTTGGTACTGTAAAATTTGAGTTTAGTCCAGATTAGTAATCGGATCTTGTTTCTTTCGTAGTTTGAGTTTCGTTGCTCCATTTGATTTGATTCTTTTTGCAAACCGGAGTTCTTCAGTTGAGCTTTCTGGTTAATCTTCTTATTCAAAGTTTTTCCCCTTGCATATTTGCTTGATTGCTTATGTATGCTATTGTTTGTTTGCGATAGAATTCCCGGAGTGCGAAGCGTGCTAGTACGAGTCTTTAGGATTTGCAGATCATCAGCAAGGCAAGTAACACATTGATCATACTCTTTCATACCTAGTTTTTATGCATTAGTTTCAACCCTCACACATTGCATGAGTAGGATCTCTTAACATGTGGGTTTGGGAAGTAGATGATGAGGTAGAACCTATTGCCCTATTTATTATCAAACCCTTGGGTGTTACTACTATGTCATGCTTATATTGCCATGCTATGCTTGTAGACGTGGTCTGGGTTTGAGAGTATCCATGATAGATGTGAGTTTGTTAATTAATGGTTCAACTTAAGGTGGCAACTTTAATACACATCTGGGTGGATTGTTGTGGGCACCTGGGGTTATACTAGTGTTGTCCTAGGAGATCCCGGGGTTATACTGTGTGATCCTCCTATGGCCTGCCACCCAGGCTCAAAGGGATCATAAGATTATTCATGCTTGAAACTTCTGTGTGCATCCACAAGCTCTTATGGGCTCTAGCATAGTTGAGTATGTTGCATGACCTCTTCTAGTGGTAGACTAGCAGATGTAGGGGATGTAGGTTGGTACGGTCTACCCTGGGTTAGAGTTAATGCTTCTGAAAGACTATGTCTCAGTCATCCGTTTCTCAAACACCATGTAGTGCGAGAAATCCAACAGAGGAGATTGAGTCTTGTGGGGAAAAGTATGCAAACCTCTGTAGAGTGTACAAACTAATCATGGTTAGTCGTGTCCCCGGTTATGGACAACTTGAGTATCTTGTTCTTGGATTATCGTATGGATCTCATCACTTTAAATTAATTTGTTGGGATGATAATTACTTTTAATTGGGATTGAGATGGGGGTACCATTCTCAATGTTGTTTCAACTACCAAGATAGTTAAATAAAATATATTCCTTTGTTGTAGGGAAAATTTGGCTTTTCGTAAAAACATTGTAACCATAGAGCCTCCACCAGCCATATATGCATGTGGTGATAGCATTTATCTGTTCTCTGCTCTACTGTGTTACTATGCCAGCATATTCCATGTGCTGACCCGTTTTCGGGCTGCAACGTATCATGTTGCAGACTTTTCAGACGACGAGTAAGGTGCCACAGGTCGGTTGTCATGCACTCAGCTATGTCGTTGGAGTTGATTCTTCCGGTGCCTTCCTTGCTTGCGTAAAATTTCCTCAACTTGCTTGCTTCCGACAAGGCTCTTGTAAACACCTTTCACTATAATTCCCTACAACAAGCTATTTTCTTGCTCAAGTGTAACTTGGCTCAGAGAATCATTAGTGGAATCAAGAGAACTACTAGAAGCAACAATATTGGATTTAACATGATTATTCTTACTACTAGAAGAAGAATCTTTCTTGCTCTTGTTGCTAGATTTTACTAGTGGCATATAAGCAGACAAGAGTAAACGCTTGGCTATCAAAAACTTTTCTTTTGAAGATCATCATTGATTGCTTTTAAGAACCCATGTTCTTGCTCTAAATTTAGCTTCTCGAAATGTAGCTTCTCATGAGTCCTTAGAAGCTCTTGAAGATTCTCTAGAGTTATTTCATGAGCTAACTTAAGAGTGTTTAGTTCTTTAGTAAGTCGCTCAATCTCCTTCTTATCATTGTCATTCATTTCATCTTGATTAGCATGTTTAATAGCAATTTCATCATAGTTTTCATCACTAGTGTTGTCAACAAGTAAATCATCATCAACTAGCAAATCATCTGCATCACTTCCGAAATCAACATACTCGGGGTGTGATACATTAGGACCTTTAGCCATGAAGCATCTTCCAATTCCTTTATTTGGTGAGTAAAAATGTCATAGGAGTTAGATGACACAAGTGCAAGACCGGCAACACCTTCATCTTGAGTATATTCGAAGTGGAAGTGATAGCTTCTCTCGGAGTAATTGTCGTAGTCAGAACCGGATACCCATTCACCAATGTGAGCTTGATGCCTTTGTCTTGTGTAGCTCTTTGATGACTTGTCCTTCCATTCTGAATCCTTGCTTCTATGAGAGATTCTTCATTCATAACGAACATCTCTACTCCTTCCCTATCTTGGTGGTGTTTCATCTCTTTTACTGCTCCTTTTACGTGAATCTTCTCTTCTCTTGTAGGGAGCCGTACACTCATTGGAGTAGTGTTCGGGTCTTCCACAATTGTAGCAATTGCGATCACGACTAGAAGATCTTTTGTCATTGTAGGACATTTACTTGGAACTTCTCTCTTTGCTTCTATTCTTGTAGAATTTGTTGAAATTCGTCACCATTAGTCTCAATTCTTCATTGAAGACTTGTTTCTCATTTGATGTTGTAGGAGAATCACATGAAGCTTTATAAGCACCACTAGGCTTGTTGAGGAGCTCTTCCTTATCCTTGAGTGACATCTCATGAGTAACAATTCTACAAGTAACTTCCGTTGGCTTGAGATCTTTGTAGTTGGGAATCATTTGGATCAAGGTGCATATGGTATCATATTTTCTTCCAAGGCTCTTAGGATCTTCTTGATGATGAATTTGTTGGTCATCTCTTTGCTTCCTAAGCCGGCAATCTCATTTGTGATGAGAGCAAGCCGAGAGTACATCTCGGCCACTCCTTCACCATCCTTCATTTTGAACTTGTCAAGTTGACTTTGAAGCACATCCAATTTGGGTTCCTTGACGGAGTCGGTACCTTCGTGCATATCAACCAAAGTATCCCAAATTTCCTTTGCATTCTCAAGGTGGATGATTTTGTTGAATTCTTCAGGGCACAATCCGTTGAAGAGAATATCGCAAGCTTGAGCATTGTATTGCAACATCTTCAATTCTTCTGCGGACGCTTCATGATCCGGTTCTCTTCCATCCTCGAAGTATTCACCTTGCAAGCCAATACGCACATTAGCCCAAATTGTGGGGTTATGACCAAGAGTATGCATTTTCATCTTATGCTTCTATCTAGCAAAATTAGTACCATCAAAGTAAGGACCTCTATGGTGGTAATTTCCCTCGCTAGAGGCCATACTCTCCTAGGTTGTGAAACCAAGGCTATGATCATCAAAGCAATGGAAATCAAGGTAAATGGAGACCAAAGCTCTGATACCACTTGTAGGACTGAAAGTATGTCTATAGGGGGGTGATTAGACTATTTGACCCAATAAAAATCTAAAATTTTCCCAATTTTAAGTGTTGGCAGATTTTAGCAACTTAGCACAAGTCAAGCAATCAACCTACACATGCAATTCTAAGAGTGTAGCAGCGAAAAGTAAAGCATTGCATATGAAGATAAAGGAAAGGGTTTGGAGAAGGCAAACGCAATGTAGACACGGAGATTTTTGGCGTTGTTCTGATAGGTGGTGCTATCGTACATCCACGTTGATGGAGACTTCAACCCACAAAGGGTAATGGTTGCGCGAGTCCACAGAGGGCTCCACCCATGAAGGGTCCACGAAGAAGCAACCTTGTCTATCCCACCATGGACATTGCCCATGAAGGACTTCCCTCACTCGGGTAGATCTTCACGAAGTAGGCGATCTCCTTGCCCTTAGAAACTTCTTGGTTCAACTCCACAATTTTGTCAGAGGCTCCCAAGCGACACCTAACCAATCTAGGAGACACCAGTCTCCAAAAGGTAATAGACAGTGTGTTGATGATTAACTCCTTGCTCTTGTGCTTCAAACGTTAGTCTCCCCAACACTGTACTCTCTCTCACAAATTTGGCTATGGTGGTAAGATGATTTGAGTGGAAAGCAACTTGGGGAAGGCTGGAGATCAAGATTCTTGTGGTTGGATTGGAATGCCTTGGTCTCAACATATGAGTAGGTAGTTCTCTCTCAGAAAATGAGGAGTGGAAGTGTAGGCACATTTTGATGGCTCTCTGTCAAATGGAGAAGGGAGTGGAGGGGTATATATAGCCTCCAAACAAAATCCAGCCATGAAACACATTTGACCCAACTCGGTCAGACCGAATAGAAGAACTCGGTGAGACCAATTTAGTTCAAAATGTGAACATTAGGAATCTCGGTGGGACCGGCTGGAAAAACTCGTTGTGACCGATGTGCTAGGGCTAGGGAAAAACCTCATCTCGGTGAGACCGATTTCAGCAAAGAGCAAACAGAGAGTTGGTCAAGCAAACTCGATGGGACCGATTGCACATTTGAGTGAGATCGAAATAATTAAAATAGGCAACAGAGAGTTTGCACGGCCATCTCGATGAGACCGAGATCCGTATCGGTATCACCAAATTGTCTAGGGTTTCTGGAAGTGGCTATGCCAAATGAACTCGGTGGCGCCGAATAGGTCAAATAGGTGGGGTTGAGTTTGACTTTGAGTTTTGGAAATATGTGGAAATGAGAAACCGGCTGAGGGGTTTGGAGCAATATCACTAAGCACTTTGAGCAAGTAGACCGTTAAGAAACACCTCGTCCCCTTTTAATAGTATTAGCTTTCCTATGGACTCAATGTGATCTTGGATCACTAAAATAGAAATGAAGAGTCTTGAGCTTTTGCCAATCTTTGTCCTTAGCATTTTGAGGGATCCACATCTCTAGTCCATGCCATGCCAATCATTGAACTTTCTGAAATATTTAACTTGAATGGATATTATATCAGTGAGCTATATGTTGTTATCATTACCAAAACCACTCGAGGATTAGTTGCAATTTCACCATGTTGCCACACTGCGTGCCACCTCCCCCACTTCTCAAGCATTCCACGCAGGTATTTAGGCGTGGCCCGAGTTCTCCCTCATCACTCGCAGTCCTCAACTTTTCCCCAAGCCTTGGAGCTCCTCTTCCCTTCTAATGGCCGTGAAGCCGCCGCCCGTCCCCTCGGCCATTCCGGCTTTTGGTCCCCCCTCCATCTGTTGGGCGTCCCCGCGATCGCCCTGGTCATACTCGTGCCTCCACCACCATCAGCTCGGGTGAGGGGGGGAGAGCCTTATCATCGCGAGCCCTCAAATCTCTTCTACCGTCATGCCTCGGCCCTGTGGCGCAGGGGCTGCGGGCCGTCCCGCGTGACCCCGCAGCCACCCACAGCTGCGGCGAGGAGTGGCGGAGCTCGTGCACGCGTCGGGCAGCCCTCCCGTGCCCCCAGTTGATACGTCTACAAATGTATATATAAGTTTTGATTGTTCCATGCTATTATATTATCTATTTTGGATGTTTTATATGCGTTAATATGCTATTTCATATTATTTTCGGGGCTAACTAATTAACCTAGTGCCAAGTGCCAGTTCTATTTTTCCTTGTTTTTGGCTTTTACAGAAAATCAATATCAAACGGAGTCCAAACAGAATAAAACTTTACGATATTTTTTCTTGGACCGGAAGAAACGCAGGAAGCTTTGGGAGGAGCCCAGAAGACCTACAAGGAGGCCCCCTAGTCTTCTGGGCCCCTCGAAGACCTTCCAACCTAGCAGGGGACTAAGCTACAAGCCTGCTTGCTTGGGTTGCTCTCTTCACAAGCATAGAATGACGGTGGCCACACCGGTGTTCACAGATCCGGCCTGATCCTGCCGCTAGGTGGAAGGCGAGGATGTTCTGCGTAGACGCGGTCGACAGCGGCGAGGGAGAAAACCCACTGTCAGTGCGTCCAGATTGGGGGTCCCGTGGTATGGGCTGATGCCGCCTCCCAACCTCCCTTCTAGCTATAGCCCGACGTCCCAGGTACAACTTCCTTTTGGAGCTGGCTTGCTCCACTGCCGCAGATCCTCACGTAGCTCCATCTCCATGTGAATCTTTCTCTACTCTACCGGCTTCTATTTTTGATGAGTTTATGTCTCATGAACTAGTGCCAGTACTATTATTCTAATCACACTTCTTCAATATCTTTGCCAACAGGGATGCTCAGCTCGATTTTAGTGGAACTTCACAAAAGCATCGTATGATCCGAGGGTGCCAGCTGTCATTCCTTCTACAGGTTCTACCTAGCCAGGAAATTAAATCATGCTTAGGGTTCAGGGTTTACGTCGTAGGGACACCATCAGTAGTTTTTTGTACACACTCTCACAACTTTTGTCTTTAGTTGTGAAGTAAATATTGGCTATGACTTGTGAATCATTGAGATGCATCATCATGCGTGTTAGTTTTCCTTTGTATTTGATGGAAGTTTGTAATGGGGCAACCTTGGAGTAGGAATGAAAATGGAGTGGGTAGTTTCCATTTTTTCGGAGAAAAAATGGAAATGGAGAGAAACCAACGTCTCGTTTCATTGGACTGCGCCATGGAGCAAAATCGACGTTTAAATTATGTATGTCGCGTTCGTGTCTCACACTCCTCCATGGCTCCACTTCACACGGTCGCTTGGCATGCCACTCACCGCAAACCGAGTATATGATAACTTTCCCACCTGCTTGTTGATGGATTGCGCCATGGAGTACTAGCACTAATGGAAGAGATTGATGAGAGGGAGGGCAACTAGCTATAGCACGGACTCCCAATAACTTTTTACATGCATGTTGTGGCCGGATATCTGTCGCGGGAAACCATGACCACCGGTGGGACTAGGATGTACCTTGCTGGTTCGGTAAGGGGGGCGACGCATTGCATAAAGAGTAGACCAGCATGGGGTAGCACGACAGAGATCACACGGGAAATTTACCTCGGTTCGGGCCGCCACGAGGCGTAAAACCATACTCCTGCTTTTGTGGATTGATGGTGGAAAAGATGGTGGTCATGAACGGTACACTTGCCCAGCAAGGGTTGCCTCAGGCAGCAGCATGTACGTGCATACGGGGGTGTGAGTTATCCAACCTTCTAACCCTTTCTACAGTTGCCATGGGACTCCTTTTATACATCGAGGGGTAACCACAGTGTCAAAGTAGTGATTATGCACTGATAAGATAGCAAGTAGTGCTATCATACCTAACTCTGCGGGCTGACAGGGTGCATTAAATGCACCGCTTAACATCACATTGTTGGTTGCCCGGCAATGCTTGCTGGGCTATCTTGCCAGCTCCGTGCCTGTTCTCTCATCACGTTGTAGGACGAGTGTCATCTATGTGTTTCACCTGTAGGAAATGGCTGCCATTTGGTGAATGGTTGCCACTTCATCACTTTGTGGCTTGAGACAACACTTACCGACGATGTTGGTCATGGTGGAGTGGTTGGTGAGGCGGTTTTGCCTTTGTCAGCCCCGGCAGGTCCTACTGGGGCACCTCGGTTGTCTGCTTCTGGCGGTGGTCTCGCCCCTTGCCAGGCTCGCCTGCCCGGCAAGGGAGGCTACTTCTCTTGACAATATCCTGCTTCCTTGGCTCGTCTTTGGTCCCTCTGATCTGCATGTTGGTACTTCAAGCTTCTTGGTTTCTTGTATCCTAACTTGGCCTGGTGCTTCAACCTCATTCCCGTGCTTGTGCACGGTTTAGGCAACATACCCAGGGTTTGTTGCATCATCAGAAGCCCCTGGGCCTGCCGCGAACGCGCCCCTGAGCGATATCGGGGTAGGGCCTAATAAGTGCAGAGGTGATGGTTGCTGAAGAGGATGGTATCTTGAAGTCTTCTTTGCTTCTTCACTAGCCATGATTCCAGGCCTGTTTTCGGTTTCTCCGCGCGTCGTGTAAAGCCAATAGTGGTGGAGCTACTCCAGTAATGGCCTGTGAATGACTTTAATGCACGGGGTAGAAATAGCCAATTCACTCTTCCCGCCATGCTCCTATCCTTCGCCACGTATGCTGCATGCATCGCACGGGGTAGGTAACGGAGGTGCGTGGTGCAGAAGAGCATCATGGTGAGGGCTCGGTCATCTTGAATTGGCGGAGGAGGGCGATGGTCTCCCATTGATGGAGCAGGCCCCCTCCTCGCCCTTCCTATAAAAGGAAGAGGCGGAGGAGGGCGGAGTTATTCATCTTCGCCTTCCTCCTCTTATTATCTTCTGCTTCTGCTAATCATGCTGTGGGAGAGGGCTTGGGGCCAACTCCCGGGCTCCATCTCGAAGCCTTCCCTAGATCTGAAAGGGGGACTCGGGCAGTGCGGCGACAACGCTGGGAGTGGCAATCCCGGCGTTCTTGCGGCGGGGCCGCCCGTGGCCTTGACTCCAGTGGGAGGGGATGCGAGCGACACCATGTTGCGGCTCGAGGCAGGCATGGCGTGCAGTAGTTGGTCGCTCCCCATTCTTCTTCCCCCTACGCCACCGGGGAGGAGCCATGGAAGACATGGAAGAGATTCACAGCTAAAAGGGGCGAATCTGGCCTCCCCTGGGCATCATTCTTCTATCATGCAGGAGGGCTCTTTGCTCCTCTTCATGTCTTCTGGGCGCATGGTGGCCTCCGATATCAGGGCCGCTGGGGACAACCACACTCTTTGTGGAGAGTTCTTTGGAGAGCATGGTGTCCGGTACCGCCGTCGTGGCGGGACCGTCGAACGGCAGTGGTACGGGAGGTAGAAGCAACCCATGACGCGCCAAGAACGGGGTGGCCGTTCCGACGGCTCGCGTTTGCCGGTGACCCCACCACCCCCATCTTGGCTCCCTTCAGCACCACCGTTCCTCCTACCCCTTAGGTTTCTCCTTCTGTCCAGGGGATGGCGTCGTCTTGATCCTGGGGAGGCGCCGAATCCAAGCTGAGTCCGCCTCTTGCTTCTTTGGTCCTTCCCTGTAATACCTTGAGGGAAATGGACAAGGGCAAAGGCGTAATGGGGCACTAATCTTTTTTCAATCTTAAATCTATAGGCAATTGCCAAATTTTAGTTCAAATAATGTTACCTTTCTAGTCCATGTTTGTGTTATGTAATGCTTGTAGTTGTATTAGCATATTAATGAAAAAGATGAGCCTTGTCGGGAACCCGTGCATGTGTATGTCCATGCAGAGGTGAAATGGCTCTTTCATATAAATAAACAAGTTTGTCCCCGGCAGGCTATCTTGTCGGTACCCTTCTTGTCTGTCGGAGAGCGCGTCTGCTAGGGAACAGATAGAGGGACAAGGCCCTGCCATCTCATTTTTACCAAAGGCCACTGCGACCATCCTGACCGAAGAAACGTTCGAGTCGTGGATGGGAGCACCTAAGTCTCACAAGAGAGGTGAGGTTTTCTCATGTAAAGTTATAGCTTTACAAAACAGTAATGTACATGAGGTGGAACTTATCTGCTTGGCTCGCCCTAGATCGCAGTGCTGGGCAATATTCTCACTCCTTGTCGAAGCCATGTTCGTTGCAGGAACCTGCAACTTCATGTAGATGAGAATGAATGCAGGATGCAATCCTATCTTTATGCATATGCAAATGCTCATGAAATGCTTATCAAGTGATCTTGGAATGCTTATCGATGCATGCAATCTCGGTCTGGGCCCCCACAACGCTTCTTTATTTTCTCTTCCATGGGGTCTTCACCCCAGCTTTGTACAAGGAGTTACATGTATCTGAGGCAAGGCCTATACAAAAGGTCGAGTAGGGCCCCACAGCCGTGCCTTATGAGTAAAACTTGCGGAGATGCTCAATATTCCATGAGTTTTGCAACTGAGTGCAATCTCCAATCTCCAGACGGACTGCGCCAGGTCTGGTGACTCATACTACCCGATAAGGGCCTTCCCACTTCGGTGAAAACTTGTGTGTACCCTTGGCAAACTGAATGCACCGAAGGACAAGCATAGAACGACGGTGGCCACACTGGTGTTCACAGATCCGGCCTGATCCTATCGCTAGGTGGAAGGCGAGGATGTTCTGCGTAGACGCGGTCGACAGCTACGAGGGAGAAAACCAACTGTCGATGCGTCCAGATTGGGGGTCCCCGTGGTATGGGCTGATGCCACCTCCCAGCCTCCCTTCTAGCTACAACCCAACATCCCAGGTACAACTTCCTTTTGGAGCTGGCTTGCTCCACTGCCGCAGCTCCCCACGTAGCTCCATCTCCATGTGAATCTTTCTCTACTTCTGCCGGCTTCTATTTTTGATGAGTTTATGTCTCATGAACTAATGCCAGTAATATTATTCTAATCACACTTCTTCAATATCTTTGCCAACAGGGATGCTCAGCTTGATTTTAGTGGAACTGCACAAAAGCATCGTATGATCCGAGGGTGCCAGCCATCATTCCTTCAACAGGTTCTACCTAGCCAGGAAATTAAATCATGTTTAGGGTTTAGGGTTTACATCGTAGGGACACCATCAGTAGTTTTTTGTGCACACTCTCATAACTTTTGTCTTTAGTTGTGAAGTAAATATTGGCTATGACCTGTGAATCATTGAGATGCATCAGCATGCGTGTTATTTTTCCTTTGTATTTGCTCGAAGTTTGTAATGGGGCAGCCTTGGAGTAGGAATGAAACTGGAGTGGGTAGTTTCAATTTTTCTGGAGAAAAAATGGAAATGGAGAGAAACCAACGTTTCATTTCGTTGGACCGCGCCATGGAGCAAAACCAACTTTTAAATTAAGTATGTCGCGTTCGTGTCTCACACTCCTCCTTGGCTCCAACACACACGGTCGCTCGGCATGCCACTCACCGCAAACCGAGTATACGATAACTTTCCCACCTGCTTGTTAATGGATTGCGCCATGGAGTACTAGCACTACTGGAAGAGATTGACGAGGGGGAGGGCAGCTAGCTGTAGCACGAACTCCCAGGAACTTTTTACATGCATGTTGTGGCCGGCTATTTGTCGCGGGAAACCACGGCCACCGATTGGATCAGGACTTCCCTTGCTGGTTCGGCAAGGGGGGTGAGGCATTGCACAAAGAGTAGACCAGCATGGGCAATGCGACAGAAATCACACGGGCAATTTACCTAGGTTCGGGCCGCCACGAGGCGTAAAACCATACTCCTGCTTTTGTGGATTGATGGTGGAAAAGATGGTGGTCATGCGCGGTACACTTGCCCAGCCAGGGTTGCCTCAGGCAGCAACATGTATGTGCGTACGGGGGTGTGAGTTATCCAACCTTCTAACCATTTCTACGGTTGCCATGGTCCTCCTTTTATAGATCGAGGGGTAACCAAAGTGGCAAAGTAGTGATTATGCACTGATAAGATAGCAAGTAGTGCTATCATACCTAACTCTGCGGGCTGACAGGGTGCATTAAATGCACCGCTTAACATCACATTGTTGGTTGCCCGGCAATGCTTGCTGGGCTATCTCGCCAGCTCCGTGCCTGTTCTCTCATCCCGTTGTAGGACGGGTGTCATCTATGTGTTTCACCTGTAGGAAATGGCTGCCATTTGGTGAATGGTTGCCACTTCATCACTTTGCGGCTTGAGACAACACTTATCGATGATGTTGGTCATGGTGGAGTGGTTGGTGAGGCGGTTTAGGGCACCTCGGTTGTCTGCTTCTGGCGGTGGTCTCGCCCCTTGCCAGGCTCGCCTACCCGGCAAGGGAGGCTTCTTGTCTTAACAATATCCTGCTTCCTTGGCTTGTCTTTGGTCCCTCTGATCTGCATGTTGGTCCTTTGAACTTCTTGGTTTCTTGTATCCTGACTTGGCCTGCTGCTTCAACCTCATTCCCGTGCTTGTGCACGGTTTAGGCAACATACCCAGGGTTTGTTGCATTGTCAGAAGCCCCTGGGCCTGCCCCGAACGCGCCGCTGAGCGATATCAGGGTAGGGCCTAATAAGTGCAAAGGCGATGATTGCTGAAGAGGATGGTATCTTGAAGTCTTCTTTGCTTCTTCACTAGCCATGATTCCGGGCCGGTTTTCGGTTTCTCCGCGCGTCGTGTAAAGCCAATAGTGGTGGGGCTGCTCCAGTAATGGCCTGTGAATGACTTTAACGCATGGAGTAGAAACAGCCAATTCACACTTCCCGCCACGCTCCTATCATTTGCCACATATGCTGCATGCATCGCGCGGGGTAGGTAACGGAGGTGCGTGGTGCAGGAGAGCATCATGGTGAGGGCTCGGTCATCTGAATTGGCGGAGGAGGGCGGTGGTCTCACATTGATGGAGCAGGCCCCCTCCTCGCCCTGCCTATAAAAGGAAGGGGTAGAGGAGGGCAGAGTTATTCATCTTCGCGTTCCTCCTCTTCTTATCTTCTGCTTCCACTAATCATGTTGTGGGAGAGGGCTTGGGGCCAACTCCCGGGCTCCATCTCGAAGCCTTCCCTAGATCTGAAAGGGGGACTCGGGCGGTGCGGCGACAACGCTGGGAGTGGCAATCCCGGCGTTCTTGCGGCCAGGCCGCCCGTGGCCTTAACTCCAGTGGGAGGGGATGCGAGCGACACCATGTTTCGGCTCGAGGCAGGCATGGCGTGCGGTAGTTGGTCGCTCCCCATTCTTCTTCCCCTTACGCCATCGGGGAGGAGCCATGGAAGACATGGAAGAGATTCACAGCTAAAAGGGGTGAATCTGGCCCCCCTGGGCATCATTCTTCTATCATGCAGGAGGGCTCTTTGCTCCTCTTCATGTCTTCTGGGCGCATGGTGGCCTCCGATATCAGGGCCGCTGGGGAGAACCATGCTCTTTGTGGAGAGTTCTTTGGAGAGCATGGTGCCCGGTACGGCCGTCGTGGCGGGGTCGTCGAACGGCAGTGGTACGGGAGGTAGAAGCAACCCATGACTCGCCAAGAACGGGGTGGCCGTTCCGACGGCTCGCGTTTGCCGGTGACCCCACCACCCCCATCTTGGCTCCCTTCAGCACCACCGTTCCTCCTACCCCTTAGGTTTCTCCTTCTGTCCAGGGGATGGTGTCGTCTTGATCCTGGGGAGGCGCCGAATCCAAGCCGAGTCCGCCTCTTGCTTCTTTGGTCCTTCCCTGTAATTCCTTGAGGGAAATGGACAAGGGCAAAGGCGTAACGGGGCACTAATCTTTTTTCAATCTTAAATCTGTAGGCGATTGCCAAATTTTAATTCAAATAATGTTACCTTTCTAGTCCATGTTTGTGTTATATAATGCTTGTAGTTGTATTAGCATATTAATGAAAAAGATGAGCCTTGTCGGGAACCCGTGCATGTGTATGTCCATGCAGAGGTGAAATGGCTCTTTCATATAAATAAACAAGTTTTTCCCCGGCAGGCTATCTTGTCGGTACCCTTCTTATCTGTCGAAGAGCGCGTCTGCTAGGGAACAGATAGAGGGACAAGCCCCCTGCCATCTCATTTTTACCAAAGGCCACTACGACCATCCTGACCGAAGAAACGTTCGAGTCATGGATGGGAGCACCTAAGTATCACAAGAGAGGTGAGGTTTTCTCATGTAAAGTTATAGCTTTACAAAACACTAATGTACATGAGGTGGAACTTATCTGCTTGGCTCGCCCTAGATCGCAGTGCTGGGCAATATTCTCACTCCTTGTCGAAGCCAAGTTCGCAGCAGGAACCTGCAACTTCATGTAGATGAGAATGAATGCAGGATGCAATCCTATCTATATGCATATGCAAATACTCATGAAATGCTTATCAAGTGATCTTGGAATGCTTATGGATGCATGCAATCTCGGTCTGGGGCCCCCACAATGCTTCTTTATTTTCTCTTGCATGGGGTCTTCACCCCAGCTTTGTACAAGGGGTTACATGTATCTGAGGCAAGGCCTATACAAAAGGTCGAGTAGGGCCCCACAGCCGTGCCTTATGGGTAAAACTTGCGGAGATGCTCAATATTCCATGAGTTTTGCAACTGAGTGTAATCTCCAATCTCCAGACGGACTGCACCAGGTCTGGTGACTCGTACTACCCGATAAGGGCCTTCCCACTTCTGTGAAAACTTGTGTGTACCCTTGGCAAATTGAATGCACCTAAGGACAAGCATAGAACGACGGTGGCCACAATGGTGTTCACAGATCCGGCCTGATCCTGTCGCTAGGTGGAAGGCGAGGATGTTTTGCGTAGACGCGGTCGACAGCTGCGAGGGAGAAAACCAACTGTCGGTACGTCCAGATTGGGGGTCCCCGTGGTATGGGCTGATGCCACCTCCCAACCTCCCTTCTAGCTACAACCCAACATCCCAGGTACAACTTCCTTTTGGAGCTGGCTTGCTCCACTGCCGCAGCTCCCCACGTAGCTCCATCTCCATGTGAATCTTTCTCTACTTCTACCGGCTTCTATTTTTTATGAGTTTATGTCTCATGAACTAATGCCAGCAATATTATTCTAATCACACTTCTTCAATATCTTTTCCAACAGGGATGCTCAGCTTGATTTTAGTGGAACTGCACAAAAGCATCGTATGATCCGAGGGTGCCAGCCATCATTCCTTCTACAGGTTCTACCTAGCCAGGAAATTAAATCATGTTTAGGGTTCAGGGTTTACATCGTAAGGACACCATCAGTAGTTTTTTATGCACACTCTCACAACTTTTGTCTTTAGTTGTGAAGTAAATATTGGCTATGACCTGTGAATCATTGAGATGCATCAGCATGCATGTTAGTTTTCCTTGTATTTGCTGGAAGTTTGTAATGGGGCAACCTTGGAGTAGGAATGAAAATGGAGTGGGTAGTTTCCATTTTTCTGGAGAAAAAATGGAAATGGAGAGAAACCAACGTTTCATTTCGTTGGACCGCGCCATGGAGCAAAACCAACTTTTAAATTAAGTATGTCGCGTTCGTGTCTCACACTCCTCCTTGGCTCCAACCCACACGGTCGCTCGGCATGCCACTCACCATAAACCGAGTATACGATAACTTTCCCACCTGCTTGTTGATGGATTGCGGCATGGAGTACTAGCACTACTGGAAGAGATTGACGAGGGGGAGGGCAGCTAGCTGTAGCAAGAACTCCCAGGAACTTTTTACATGCATGTTGTGGCCGGCTATTTGTCGCGGGAAACCACGGCCACCGATTGGATCAGGACTTCCCTTGCTGGTTCGGCAAGGGGGGCGACGCATTGCACAAAGAGTAGACCAGCATGGGGCAACGCGACAGAGATCACACGGGCAATTTACCTAGGTTCGGGCCGCCATGAGGTGTAAAACCATACTCCTGCTTTTGTGGATTGATGGTGGAAAAGATGGTGGTCATGCGCAGTACACTTGCCCAGCCAGGGTTGCCTCAGGCAGCAACATGTACGTGCGTACGGGGGTGTGAGTTATCCAACCTTCTAACCCTTTCGACGGTTGCCATGGTCCTCCTTTTATAGATTGAGGGGTAATCAAAGTGGCAACGTAGTCATATGCATTGATAAGATAGCAAATAGTGCTATCATACCTAACTCTGCGGGCTGACAGGGTGCATTAAATGCACCGCTTAACATCACATTGTTGGTTGCCCGGCAATGCTTGCTGGGCTATCTCACCAGCTCCGCGCCTGTTCTCTCAACACGTTGTAGGACGGGTGTCATCTATGTGTTTCAACTGTAGGAAATGGCTGCCATTTGGTGAATGGTTGCCACTTCATCACTTTGTGGCTTGAGATAGCACTTATCGACGACGTTGGTCATAGTGGAGTGGTTGGTGAGGCGGTTTTGCCTTTGTCAGCCCCGGCAGGTCCTGCTGGGGCACCTCGATTGTCTACTTCTGGCGGTGGCCTCGCCCCTTGCCGGGCTTGCCTGCCCGGCAAGGGAGGCTTCTTCTCTTGACAATATCATGCTTCCTTGGCTCATCTTTGGTCCCTCTAATCTGCATGTTGGTCCTTCAAACTTCTTGGTTTCGTGTATCCTGACTTGGCCTGGTGCTTCATCCTCATTCCCGTGCTTGTGCACGGTGTAGGTCACATACCCAGGGTTTGTTGCATCGTGAGAAGCCCCTGGGCCTGCCCCGAACGCGCTGCTGAGCGATATCGGGGTAGGGCCTAATAAGTGTAGAGGCGATGGTTGCTGAAGAGGATGGTATCTTGAAGTCTTCTTTGCTTCTTCACTAGCCATGATTCCGGGCCGGTTTCGGTTTCTCCGCGCATCGTGTAAAGCCAATAGTGGTGGGGCCACTCCAGTAATGGCCCGTGAATGACTTTAACGCACGGGGTAGGAACGGCCAATTCACTCTTCCTGCCACGCTCCTATCCTTGGCCACATATGCTGCATGCATCGCGCAGGGTAGGTAATGGAGGCGCGTGGTGCGGGAGAGCATCATGGTGAGGGCCCGGTCATCTTGAATTGGCGGAGGAGGGCGGTGGTCGCCCATTGATGGAGTAGGCCCCCTCCTCGCCCTGCCTATAAAAGGAATGGGCGGAGGAGGGCGGAGTTATTTATCTTCGCCTTCCTCCTCTTCTTATCTTCTGCTTCCGCTAATCATGTTGTGGGAGAGGGCTTGGGGCCAACTCCCGGGCTCCATCTCGAAGCCTTCCCTAGATCTGAAAGGGGGACTCGGGCGGTGCGGCGACAACGCTGGGAGTGGCAATCCCGGCGTTCTTGCGGCCAGGCCGCCCGTGGCCTTGACTCTAGTGGGAGGGGATGCGAGCGACACCATGTTGCGGCTCGAGGCGGGCATGGCGTGCAGTAGTTGGTCGCTCCCCATTCTTCTTCCCCTTACGCCACCGGGGAGGAGCCATGGAAGACATGGAAGAGATTCAAAGCTAAAAGGGGCGAATCTGGCTCCCCCTGGGCATCGTTCTTGTATCATGCAGGAGGGCTCTTCGCTCCTCTTCATGTCTTCTGGGCGCATGGTGGCCTCTGATACCAGGGCCGCTAGGGACGACCATGCTCTTTGTGGAGAGTTCTTCGGAGAGCATGGTGCCCGGTACGGCTGTCGTGGCAGGATCATCGAACATCAGTGGTATGGGAGGTAGAAGCAACCCATGACGCACCAAGAACGGGGTGGCCGTTCCGACGGCTCGCGTTTGCCGGTGACTCCACCACCCCCATCATGGCTCGCTTCAGTGCCACCGTTCCTCCTACCCCTTCGGTTCCTCCTTCTGTCTAGGGGATGGCGTCGTCTTGATCCTGGGGAGGCGCCGAATCCAAGCCGAGTCCGCCACTTGCTTCTTTTGTCCTTCCTTGTAATACCTTAAGGGAAATGGACAAGGGAAAAGGCGTAACGGGGCACTAATCTTTTTTCAATCTTAAATCTGTAGGCGATTTCCTAATTTTAATTCAAATAATGTTACCTTTCTAGTCCATGTTTGTGTTCTGTAATGCTTGTAGTTGTATTAGCATATTAATGAAAAAGATGAGCCTTGTCGGGAACCCATGCATGTGTATGTCCATGCAGAGGTGAAATGGCTCTTTCATATAAATAAACGAGTTTTTTCCCCGGCAGGCTATCTTGTCGGTACCCTTCTTGTCTGTCGGAGAGTGCGTCTACTAGGGAACAAATAGAGGGACAAGCCCCCCGCCTACTCATTTTTACCAAAGGCCACTGCGACCATCCTGACCGAAGCAATGTTCGAGTCATGGATGGGAGCACCTAAGTCTCAAAAGAGAGGTGAGGTTTTCTCATGTAAAGTTATAGCTTTACAAAACACTAATGGACAAGAGGTGGAACTTATCTGCTTGGCTCGCCCTGGATCGCAGTGCCAGGCAATATTCACACTCCTTGTCGAAGCCAAGTTCGCGGCAGGAACCTGCAACTTCATGTAGATGAGAATGAATGCAGGATGCAATCCTATCTATATGCATATGAAAATGCTCATGAAATGCTTATCAAGTGATCTTGGAATGCTTATGCATGCATGCAATCTCGGTCGGGGGCCCCACAACGCTTCTTTATTTTTCTATTGCATGGGGTCTTCACCCCGGCTTTGTACAAGGAGTTACATGTATCTGAGGCAAAGCCTGTACAAAAGGTCGAGTAGGGCCCCACAGCCGTGCCTTATGGGTAAAACTTGCAGAGATGCTCAATATTCCATGTGTTTTGCAGCTGAGTGCAATCTACAGTCTCCAGATGGACTGCGCCAGATCTGGTGACTCGTACTACCCGATAAGGGCCTTCCCACTTCGGTGAAAACTTGTGTGTACCCTTGGCAAACTGAATGCACCTAAGGACAATGTCACCTTCCTCAAAACACTAGGCATGAACCCTGCGGCTATGATAGCGATGCAGGGCTTGCTGGTAGCGTGGAGCACGCGTAGAAGCCCAGAGACGGTTCTCCTTGAGTAGCACAACATCGTCATGCCAGTGCTGATCTTGCGCTACTTCATCGTAGGCAAGCACTCAAGGTGACCCGTAAACGAGTTCCGTGGGCATAACTGCTTCTGCCCCGTATACCAGGGAGAAGGAAGTCTGCCCAGTAGCTCAGTTTGGTGTCATTCTGAGGGACCAGAGAACTATCGGCAGCTCCTCGATCCACAGCCAGTCGTGCTTCTACAGCATATTAAAAGATCTTGTCTTTTGTCCACATAGCACTTCAGTGTTCGCCCTCTCAGCTTGTCCATTGCTCCAGGGGTGTGCCACAAAGGCGAGTGAGATCTTGCATCCGAGGGCATGAACATATTGCATGAAGGCGTGGCTCGTGAACTGGGTGCCGTTGTGTGTGATGATCCTTGCCAAAACTCCAAAATGATACACCAATTCTTTCAGGAACTTGATAGCTAACTGACCAGTCACCTTTCTCACGGCAGCCACTTCCGGCCACTTCATAAACTTCTCGATGGTAACGAACAAGAACTCAAAGCCCCCAATTGCTCGGGGGAAGGAACCAAGGATATCGAGCCCCTAGACCGAAAATAGCCATGATAAAAGGGATTGTTTGAAGAGCTTGGGCAGGCAGGTGTGTTTTCTTGGAATGGACCTGACAGGCTTCACATGTCGTGACTAGCTCGGCCGCATCTTCGAGGGCTGTGGGCCAATAGAATCCTTGCCGGAATGCTTTCCCAACAAATTCCCATGATCCAATGTGGGAGCCGCACATTCCTCTGTGAATCTCAGTCAACAGTTCCTTTCCTGCTTCCTGGCAAACAGACTTCAATTTCACACCGTTGGGCCTCCTTATGTACATAGTGTCATCGACAAACCGATACATACTGGCCCTCCGGTCTACTCTCTCAGCTTCATCTTGGTCGCTGGGAAGCTCTCCGGTTCAGAGAAAGTGGACAATTTGCCTTGCCCAAGTGGGAGCCTGGGGCTCGGCAACAAGGACTAGCGGCACCTCCTCTGCTACGGGAGCACCAACCTTGTTCGCGAGGTCCATAGGCCCGGCTGGAGGAGGTGGTCTGGTATGCTGTGAGGAGTTGTTTCCAGGAGGGAATCTGCCGGAAGCGGATGGCTCTACCGGGAGAGGCTTTCCAGTGTCGAACTTTCTCCTCTTTCGGGCCATTGTTGCTGGGGATACGGAGGGT
Organism: Triticum aestivum; assembly: GCF_018294505.1. Lineage (NCBI taxonomy): Eukaryota > Viridiplantae > Streptophyta > Magnoliopsida > Poales > Poaceae > Triticum > Triticum aestivum. The sequence continues at coordinate 323,421,076 of NC_057809.1, forward strand.
GAGCGAGATGGAGAACAAAGGTCCCTGGATCCACAGGAAACTTCTGTGCAACACACTTTGACAGATAATCAGCTATGTTGTTTTTTTGCACGGGGTACATGCTCTGTTTGCAATCCTTCAAAGCACTCCTCCAATCTCCTCACTTCCTTGACGTATGCCTCCATCAATGGACTTTGATTATCCTTGTTGACTTGTCTCACCACAAGCTATGAATCTCCTCAAATGATCAGCTTCTTAATTCCCAATTCGGTTGTAATCCTAAGCCCGGCGAGCATCCCTTCATACTCAGTTGTATTGTTGGTTGCTTCTTCCCAGTCAAAATGCATTTGCATGATGTACTTTGATACATCTTCGTCGTATCTATAATTTTTGATTGTTCCATGCCAATATTATTCAACTTTCATATACTTTTTGGCAACTTTTTATATTATTTTTCGGACTAACGTATTGATCCAGTGCCCAGTGTCAGTTCCTGTCTGTTGCATGTTTTTGGTTTTGCAGAATATCCATATCAAACAGAGTCCAAACAGGATAAAAACAGACGGAGCTTATTTTTGGAAAATATGGAAAATTTGGAAGGAAAATCAACGCGAACCAGTTCCCGAGGTGGTCACGAGGCAGGGGGCGCCCCCCCCCTTAGGGCACGCCCCTACCCTCGTGAGCCCACCGTAAGTCGGTTGACGCTCTTCTTTTGCCGCAAGAAAGCTAATATTCGGTAAAAATCACGGGGAAGGTTTCAGGCCAATCGGAGTTATGGATCTCCATATATACACGAAACGGTGAAACAGAGCCAGAACGGAACGCGGAAACAGAGAGAAACAGAGAGATAGATCCAATCTCGGAGGGGCTCTCGCCCCTCCCACGCCATGGAGGCCAAGGACCAGAGGGGAAACCCTTCTCCCATCTAGGGAGAAGGTTAAGGAAGAAGAAGAAGGAGGGGGGCTCTGTCCCCCTTGCTTCCGATGGCGTCGGAGTGCCACCGGGGGCCATCATCATCACCAACAACTTCACCGCCATCATCACAAACTCTTCCCCCCTCTATGCAGCGGTGTAACCTCTCTCTTACCCGCTGTAATCTCTACTTAAATATGGTGCTAAACGCTATATATTATTTCCCAATGATGTATGGCTATCCTATGATGTTTGAGTAGATCTGTTTTGTCCTAATGGCTATTTGATGATCAAGATTGGTTTGAGTTGTATGTTTTATTATTGGTGATGTCCTATGGTGCTCTCCGTGTCAAGCACGCGTGAGGGATTCCCGCTGTAGGGTTTGCAATATGTTCATGATTTGCTTATGGTGGGTGGCGTGAGTGACAGAAGCACAGACCCGAGTAAGTAGGTTGTTTGCGTATGGGATAAAGGGGACTTGATACTTTAATGCTATGGTTGGGTTTTACCTTAATGAATCTTTAGTAGTTGCGGATGCTTGCTAGAGTTCCAATCATATGTGCATATGATCCAAGTAGATAAAGTATGTTAGCTTATGCCTCTCCCTCAAATAAAATTGCAATAATGATTACCGGTCTAGTTATCGATTGCCTAGGGACAAATAACTTTCTTGTTGACAAAAGCTCTCTACTACAACTAATTTAGTTGTGTCTTTATCTAAACAACCCCTAGCTTTTATTTTCATGTTCTTTACTTTCTTGCAAACCTATCCAACAACACCTACAAAGTACTTCTAGTTTCATACTTGTTCTAGGTAAAGCGAACGTCAAGCATGCGTAGAGTTGTATCGGTGGTTGATAGAACTTGAGGGAATATTTGTTCTACCTTTAGCTCCTCGTTGGGTTATACACTCTTACTTATCGAAAACTGTTGCGATCCCCTATACTTGTGGGTTATCAAGACCTTTTTCTGGCACCGTTGCCGGGGAGCAATAGCGTCGGGTGAATATTCTCGTGTGTGCTTGTTTTCTTTATCACTAAGTAATTTTTATTTGTTGTTCTAAGTTGTCCTCTATCTTTAGTTATGGATATGGAACACAAAATACCAAAAAAATTAGATGTACTCGCTACTCATGGAGATGGGGTAACTCCTAAAACCCTCAATTCTCATTATGTGAAAGATATTAAGTACTACTTTGATAATCCTGAGAAAACCCCATTCAACTTTATAATGGGAGACATGTTGGATCAACGTGAATACTTTAGGGATTATCGCTTGACACAAAAAGGGAAACTATTATGGGACCAATTTATTATGTTGCGTTGGTATGCTTGGCAACTATGCTTGAGATATGAAATTACTTGTTGCTCTAAGATGAAGGCTCCACACCTTCCCTTTTCATGCAAATTTAATGTTAATGAAACCTTAGCTTCTTATGCTAATGGTATATATGATTACTATGATGTGGAACAAATAGAAGAATTTGTTGCTTTTAAGGCTGCTTATGAAATTGAATCTTTGTTTGAAAAGTATGAAGCTTTAGATGATGATGTTTATAGGCCTGAAAATCTTGCTATACTTAGATATTGCTATGAAAATTATGAATACCATTACTATATTAATGCATTTATTGAGAAAGTCTCCACTGTCCAAGAAGAGACTAATATTTTGCAGGAAGCCATGGAAGAAGAAATTGATGAAACTGTGAGCTCATTGGATGAAAAAGATGATGAGGAGAGCGAAGAACAAAAGGAGGAAGAGCGGATTGATCACCCATGCCCACCTTCAAATGAGAGTAACTCTTCAACTCATACATTGTTTAATTCCCCATCGTGCTTACCGAAGGATGATTGTTATGATCCCATTGATTCTCTTGAAATATCCCTTTTTGATGATTCTTGCTATGCTTGTGGCCAAGATGCCAATATGAATTATGCTTATGGAGATGAACTTGCTATATTTCCTTATGTTAAACATGAAATTGTTGCTATTGCACCCACGCATGATAGTCCTATTATCTTTTTGAATTCTCCAACCTACACTATATCGGAGAAGTTTGCACTTATTAAGGATTACATTGATGGGTTGCCTTTTACCGATGCACATGATGATGAGTATAATATGCATGTGCTTGCTGCTCCTACTTTCAATTATTATGAGAGAGGAACTATATCACCACCTCTCTATGTTTCCAATTTGATAGAATTGCAAGAAACTGTTTATACTATGCATTGGCCTTTACTATGTGTGCATGAATTGTTCTTTTATGACATGCCGATGCATAGGAAGAGAGTTAGACTTCGTCATTGCTTGATATATGTTACTTTGTGCTCACTACTAAATGCCAAATCATTGCTAATTAAAATTGGCTTTGATATACCTTGGGATCCGGGTGGATTCACTACTTGAGCACTATATGCCTAGCTTAATGGATTTAAAGAAAGCACTGCCTGGGAGACAACCCAGAAGTTTTAGAGAGTCATTTATTTCTGTTGAGTGCTTTCATATAGTTTTAAAACAACAAAAATAAAGAGGGGAACCCAAAACTTTTTCAAAAAGGAAAGCGAAAGTGAGAAAGACAAGCATTGTTGAAGTGGGAGAGCTCCTTGAACTTTGTTCATGCTCACGGCAACTTTGTTTATCTTGATTACAGAAACTTTTCAATAAAAATAATTATCCCCTTGTACAAATCCATTGTAATATAAAAATAATGTGCCAGGGTTGCCTTTAGGATGTTTACATTTTCTTGATGGTTTGTACGGTGCAGGACAGAAACTTTGGCTGTAGTGCGCGATTTTACATTTTTAGCTGGAACGTCAAATGGTTCTGATTCTTTTTGCACTGTCTTTATGTACAAATTTTTTATTTTTCCTAATTTTGGAAGAATTGTTCAAGTACAGAAGTATGGTGAATGTTCAGATTATTGCAGACTGTTCTATTTTAGACAGATTCTGTTTTTGATGCATAGTTTGCTTGTTTTGATGAAACTATCAATTCATATCAGTGGATTAAGCCATGAAAAGTTATATTACAGTAGAAAGAATGAAAAAACAAAATATGAATTGGTTTGCAACAGTACTTAGAGTAGTGATTTGCTTTATTATACTAACGGATCTTACCGAGTTTTCTGTTGAAGTTTTGTGTGGATGAAGTGTTCGATGATTGAGAAGGTTTCGATGTGAGAAGAAGGAAGAGAGGCAAGAGCTCAAGCTTGGGGATGCCCGTGGCACCCTAAGTAAATATTCAAGGAGACTCAAGCATCTAAGCTTGGGGATGCTGGGAAGGCATCCCCTCTTTCTTCAACAAGTATCGGTATGTTTTCGGATTCGTTTCGTTCATGCGATATGTGCAATCTTGGAGCGTCTTTTGCATTTAGGTTTTCATTTTTCTTTTATGCACCATGCTGGTATGAGATGTTCCTTGGTTGATTTATAGAATGCTCATTGCACTTCACTTATATCTTTTGAGTATGGCTTTATAGAATGCTTCATGTGCTTCACTTATATTATTTGAAGCTTGGATTGCCTGTTCATCTTTACATAGAAAACCGCCATTTGTATAATGCTCTTTTGCTTCACTTATATTTGTTAGAGTGTGGGCATATATTTTGTAGAAATAATTAAACTCTCTTGCTTCACTTATATCTATTTAGAGAGAGGACATGAACTGGTCATTCACATGGTTAGTCATAAAATCCTACATAAAACTTGTAGATCACTGAATATGATATGTTTGATTCCTTGCAATAGTTTTGTGATATAAAGATGGTGATATTAAAGTCATGCTAGTGGGTGGTTGTGAATTGTAGAAATACTTGTGTTAAGGTTTGTGATTCCCGTAGCATGCACGTATGGTGAACTGTTATGTAACAAAGTTGGAGCAGGATTTATTTATTGATTGTCTTCCTTATGAGTGGTGGTCGGGGACGAGCAATGGTCTTTTCCTACCAATCTATCCCCCTAGGAGCATGCGTGTAGTACTTTGTTTCGATAGCTAATAGAATTTTGCAATAAGTATGTGAGTTCTTTATGACTAATGTTGAGTCCATGGATTATACGCACTCTCACCCTTCCACCATTGCTAGCCTCTCTAGTACCGCGCAACTTTCGCCGGCACCATAAACCCACTATATACCTTCCTCAAAACAGCCACCATACCTACCTATCATTGCATTTCCATAGCCATTCCGAGATATATTGCCATGCAACTTCCATCATCATCATATACATGACTTGAGCATTCATTGTCATATTGCTTTGCATGATCGTAAGATAGCTAGCATGATGTTTTCATGGCTTGTCCATTTTTCGATGTCATTGCTACACTAGATCATTACACATCCCGGTACACTGCCGGAGGCATCCATATAGAGTCATACTTTGTTCTAGACACTGAGTTGTAATATTGAGTTGTAAGTAAATAAAAGTGTGATGATCATCATTATTAGAGCATTGTCCAAGTTAGGAAAGGATGATGGAGACTATGATTCCCCCATAAGTCGGGATGAGACTCCGAACTTTACAAAGAAATAAAAGAGGCTAAAGAAGCCCAAATAAAAAAAAGAGGCCAAAGAAGCCCACCAAAAAAATAAAAAAATAAAAAAATGAGAGAAAAAGAGATAAGGGGCAATGTTACTATCCTTTTACCACACTTGTGCTTCAAAGTAGCACCATGTTCTTCATATAGAGAGTCTCTTGAGTTGACACTTTCATATACTAGTGGGAATTTTCATTATAGAACTTGGCTTGTATATTCCGATGATGGGCTTCCTCAAATGCCCGAGGTCTTCATGAGCAAGCAAGTTGGATGCACACCCACTTAGTTTCACTTTGAGCTTTCATATACTTATAGCTCTAGTGCATCTGTTGCATGGCAATCCCTACTCACTCACATTGATATCTATTAATGGGCATTTCCATAGCCCGTTGATACGCCTAGTTGATGTGAGACTATCTTCTCCTTTTTGTCTCCTCCACCATCATATTCTATTCCACCTATAGTGCTATGTCCATGGCTCACGCTCATGTATTGCGTGAAAGTTGAAAAGGTTTGAGAACGTCAAAAGTATGAAACAATTGCTTGGCTTGTCATCGGGGTTGTGCATGATTTGAATATTTTGTGTGGTGAAGATGGAGCATAGCCAGACTATATGATTTGGTAGGGATAACTTTCTTTGGCCATGTTATTTTGAAAATACATGATTGCTTTATTAGTATGCTTGAAGTATTATTGTCTTAATGTCAAAGGATAGACTATTTCTTTGAATCACTCGTGTCTTAATATTCATGCCATGATTAGACATATGATCAAGATTATGCTAGGTAGCATTCCACATCAAAAATTATTTTTTTATCATTTACCTACTCGAGGACGAGCAGGAATTAAGCTTGGCGATGCTGATACGTCTCCGTCGTATCCATAATTTTTGATTGTTCCATGCCAATATTATTCAACTTTCATATACTTTTTGGCAAGTTTTTATATTATTTTTGGGACTAACATATTGATCCAGTGCCCAGTGCCAGTTCCTGTCTGTTGCATGTTTTTGGTTTCATAGAATATCCATATCAAACGGAGTCCAAACAGGATAAAAACAGACGGAGCTTATTTTTGGAAAATATGGAAAATTCGGAAGGAAAATCAATGCGAACCAGTGCCCGAGGTGGTCACGAGGCAGGGGGCACCCCCCCTTGGGGCGCGCCCCCTACCCTCGTGAGCCCACCTAAGGCGGTTGAGGCTCTTCTTTTGCCAAAAGAAAGCTAATATTCGGAAAAATTCACGGCGAAGGTTTCAGGCCAATCGGAGTTACGGATCTCCATATATACACGAAACGGTGAAACAGAGCCACAAGGGAACGCAGAAACAGAGAGAAACAGAGAGATAGGTCCAATCTCGGAGGGGCTCTCGCCCCTCCCACGCCATGGAGGCCAAGGACTGGAGGGGATACCCTTCTCCCATCTAGGGAGAAGGTCAAGGAAGAAGAAGAAGGAGGGGGGGCTCTCTCCCCCTCGCTTCCGGTGGCGCCGGAGTGCCACCGGGGGCCATCATCATCACCACCATCTTCACCAACAACTTCACCGCCATCATCACCAACTCTTCCCCCCTCTATGCAGCGGTGTAACCTCTCTCTTACCCTCTGTAATCTCTACTTAAACATGGTGCTCAACGCTAAATATTATTTTCCAATGATGTATGGCTATCCTATGATGTTTGAGTAGATCTGTTTTGTCCTAATGGCTATTTGATGATCAAGATTGGTTTGAGTTGTATGTTTTATTATTGGTGTTGTCCTATGGTGCTCTCCGTGTCGCGCAAGCGTGAGGGATTCCAGCTATAGGGTTTGCAATATGTTCATGATTTGCTTATGGTGGGTGGCGTGAGTGACAGAAGCATTGACCCGAGTAAGTAGGTTGTTTGTGTATGGGATAAAGGGGACTTGATACTTTAATGCTATGGTTGGGTTTTGCCTTAATGAATCTTTAGTAGTTGTGGATGCTTGCTAGAGTTCCAATCATAAGTGCATATGATCCAAGTAGAGAAAGTATGTTAGCTTATGCCTCTCCCTCAAATAAAATTGCAATAGTGATTACCGGTCTAGTTATCGATTGCCTAGGGACAAATAACTTTCTTGTTGACAAAAGCTCTCTACTAAAACTAATTTAGTTGTGTGTTTATCTAAACAGCCCCTAGCTTTTATTTTCATGTTCTTTGCTTTCTTACAAACCTATCCAACAACACCTACAAAGTACTTCTAGTTTCATACTTGTTCTAGGTAAAGCGAACGTCAAGCGTGCGTAGAGTTGTATCGGTGGTCGATAGAACTTGAGGGAATATTTGTTCTACCTTTAGCTCCTCGTTGGGTTCGACACTCTTACTTATCAAAAACTGTTGTGATCCCCTATACTTGTGGGTTATCATACTTCAAGTGCTCCCCGGAGGGGGCAACAAGAAGCATGCCAGCTCCTGCATCTTGTAGGGAAAAAGCACCAGGGATAACCATCTCTGTCACCTCCTCATCAGGGGTTGGCGTCCATTCTGTAATAAACTCCGGTAATGCCCTGCTCTGAATAACTCCAAAGCACACTCCAATATTCTTCCAGTAGCCTCCTGGTTTTGGAGTATTCTTTGCAACGGAAAACAAGTAACAACCATGATCTCATGGACTTGGAAGTAGTGGCGAAGTTTTCTTGAGGCGATTATGAGACCAAAGATCAACTTCTGCATGCCAGAGTACCTCGACCTAGCCCCTTGTAACAAGGAGATGACGAAGTACACTGGGCACTGCACCACTTTCATCATTGCCGCATCCTTGGGGTCGCTCTCGTTGTCGTGCTCATCGCTGTCCTAAACCTTCTATGACTCTGCCAATCTTTGCTCACTTTCTGCCTAATCCACTTCCCGCGGCGCTACCAGGGCTGTACTGACCACTTGGTTGGTCGCTGCCAAATATAACAACTCTTGGGGTTTGGGAGCAACCAAGGTAGGTGAGGAGGACAAATAAGCTTTCAACTCTTGCAAAGTTTCATCTGCTTTTGCGGTCCACTTCATAGGGCTGGCCTTCTTCAAAATTTGAAGAACGGCAGGGTGCACTCAACAGACTTAGAAATGAATCTGCTTAGTGCAGCAACACATCATGTCAAGTGCCTCACATCCTTAACTGTCCTTGGCGCTTGGATCTGCTCGATGGCCTTGATCTTGTCGGGGTTGGCTTCAATCCTGCGATGGGATACAAAGAAACTAAGGAGCTTGCCGAAGGGAGCACCAAATACACACTTCTCCGGGTTGAACTTCAAATTGATCTTGCGCAGATTGGAAAATGTTGCCTACAAATCCTAAATAAGGGTGGCCTTATCTTTGGACTTGACCACAATATCATCCATGTAGGCTTCTATGTCTCTCTGCAGCTGTGGGTCAAAATCAATCTTGATTGCCCTTGCAAAAGTGGATCCGACACTCTTTAATCCAAATGGCATGCGGACAAAGAAGTCGTACCACAGGGAGTGATAAACGGCGTCTTCGCTTCTTCCTCCTTGGACATGAAGATTTGGTGATACTCATAGTATGCGTCCAGAAAGGAGAGAAAATCACAACCTGAAGTGGAATCCACGATCTGGTCGATGAGCGGCAAGGGAAATGGGTCTTCCGGGCAAGCCTTGTTGAGATCTATGAAATCTATGCAAAGCCTCCACTTCTCGTTAGCCTTCTGGACTACCACTAGATTTGCCAGACACGTGGGGTGCAGTACTCCTCTGACCAAACCAGCTGCCTCAAGCTTCTTGATCTCTTCTGCAATAAACTGTTGCGTCTCCAAGGCTTGCTTTCGGACTTTCTGCTTGACAGGTCGGGCATGTGGGTAGACAGGAAGGTGGTGCTCGATTACGTCCCTGGGAATACCGGGGATGTCAGATGGTTGCCAGGCAAACACCTCGATATTAGCCTGCAAGAAGGCAACGAGTGCGTTTTCCTATTTGTCATTGAGGGTGGCGCTGGTAGTAAAAGTATCATCAATGCCAGCCAGCCCTGCCAAGACCTTCTTCACTTGGGGTGGAGTGACCTTGGATCTCTTGTTGTTAGAACACTCTAGCCGTTGTCAATGGGTGCCATGCACTCGGTGGGGGCACGCTTCCCGGAATCTTTGCCGAAGTCCCTATAGTCTCTCTTCTTCCCTTTACTTTCCTTGGCGGGGGCGGCCGCTACCTCTGCCACGACCGTGTCTCGGTACATCTTTTCCACGCAAATGATTGCAAACTTCTCATCTGATGGGAGAGTGATGACTCCCAGTGGCCCAGGAATCTTCAAAGTATTGTAGGCATAGTGGGATGCCGCCATGAACTTAGCCAGAGCCAGGCGTCCAAGAATCCCATTATAGGGCAGGGGAGATCAACCACATCAAACACAATCCTCTCAGTCTAGTAGTTTAGTTCTCCCCCAAACCTTACCAGCAACATGATCTTTCCCTTAGGACAGCACCTTCTGGGATTAACTCCTTGAAACGTGCTAGTAACCTCCAGCTCTTCTTCTCCTCTCTGAAGCTTGCTGATGACTGCCGAGGAAATCAGATTCAACCCGGCCCCGCCGTCCACCAGCATCTTTGTGACCTTGAGGTTGCGGATTGTTGGAGAGACCAACAATGGCAAACATCCTACCGCAATGGTACGGCTAGGATGGTCCTCTTCATCGAAGATGATGGGCGTATGGACCATTTGAGCGGCTTCCCGACAATCATTGCACGCGGCAGCTTCCTTGCCGGGGACCTCAGCTTTGGCCTTCTTGACGGTACTAGGCGTACCTTCAACGGTCATCACTGCCTTAGCTCTCCGCTTCTTACTACGCTTCTTGCTCTTTTTCAAACTTGTTGATTCATCCTCATCTTCTGAATCGACATTGGTGCAATATTCTTCTCCGGGAAACTTCCTTCCCTCCTCCATCCGAGCGCACTTATCCACCAGTGTGTAGAGCTCCTTCACAGCATTGGGCAACCGCACGTTCATCTTGGAACGGATACGGTGGTTGCACACATTGGACTGGAAGGCAACTATTACAGCTGTTGGATGAATATTTGGGATATTCCTATGAACTTTGCTAAATCTCTGTAAGTACTTATGGAGGGTTTCTCCTTCTTTCTGCTGGAGAATCTACAAATCATTGGGCCTGTCGGGTTCCTGGTTGTAACGCCCTCGATGCGGCTATATCTCCCACGTGTCGAAGCACGACTTAGAGGCATAACCGCATTGAAAGCAATGTCGCAAGTGAGGTAATCTTCACACAACCCATGTAATACATAAGGGAAAGAGATACATAGTTGGCTTACAATCGCCACTTCACACAATTACATGAATAAAGCATTACATCAACCAAATACATACAAGGTCCGACTACGGAACCAAAATAAAAGAAGATTACCCCAAAAGCTACACAGATCCCCGATCAACCCCAACTGGGCTCCACTACTGATCAACTGGAAACGGAACAACATAAAGGACAATATCTTCATCGAGCTCCTCCTTGAGCTTGGTTGCATCATCTGCACGGTTCAACGGCACCTCACTAGTGGAAAACGGAGCTTTAAAACCGGTTTGTAAGGGTCTTTAGTGCCGGTTATGGAACCGGCACTAAAGTGTGGGCACTAAAGGCCCCCCCCTTTAGTACCGGTTCGACACGAACCGACGCTAAAGTGCCACCACGTGGCGTGAGCTCACGCCCTGGTATGGGGGACCTTTAGTACCGGTTGGTGTTACCAACCGGTACTAAAGGTTTTTAAAAAAAAATTGAAAATTTTGGAAAAAAAATTGATTTTTTTTCGATTTTTAATTTTTCTGAATTATTTGATGATTTAGTCTCTAATCACCTCTCTTAACTGCTCAAGTGTGGATCACTCATTCCAAATCATCTAACTTCCTGACCAGTCACCCATCCCACTCACTACTCCAGCCCGAGCACGCTTAACTTTCGGGTTCTATTCTCCTTCGTTTCCAAGTCTGCACTTGTTGTTTTCCTGACAATAGTAAGATGTTAATCCGTTTAACCCTCAGGGGTTTAGCTTGAGCATGAAGTCACACATTTCATCGTTTGAATTTGAAACTATTATTCTAAAAAAATAGTAATTATTTAGTAACGCTAATATTTCTTGAATAAGTTTGACCATAGTTTGACCACAGTTTGACCATAGTTTGACCAGATTTGACCAAAATTCAAAAAATTGAAATAATTATTTAGTAACACTAATATTCTTGAATAATTATGTAGTAACATTAATACTTCTTGAATAAGTAGTTTGACCAGATTTAACCAATTTTTTTTAAACAAACTGAAATTTGACCATATCTTTTTTTCCTTTTGGAATTTGAGGATTCTAAAAAATTCCAAACAGGCCATAGGTGGTCTCCATCGGATGCGGATTTTCGTGCTGAATTTTTTGATATATTATACGTTTTTTCCGACATTGTATGCAAAAGTTATAGCCGTTTTACATTTTCCGTACACTTTTTGCAAAACATGTCCAAATTGTAGTTTTTAAATTTTCCTAACTAGTAGATGTAGTAATATAACTACCTCTCGAAGGATTTTATTTTTTTGAAGTTTTTATCATTTTCTTTTGATTTTTTCAGAACTGAAATGGCGACACACGGGGGGGGGGGGGGGTAGAGTTCGAAAATTGCCCTGTAGTGCCGGTTTGTGTCACAAACCGGTACTATAGGTCAGACCCCTTTAGTGCCGGTTCATGGCACGAACCGGTACTAAAGGTGATCGTGGGGCCCCGGCCTGACGCCAGCCTACCACCATCCCTTTAGTACCGGTTTGTACCACGAACCGGTACTAAAGGTTCAACACGAACCGGCATTAATGCAAATCCGTTCGAACCGGCACTAATGGTACCATTAGTACCGGGCCAAAATCAAACCGACACTAATGTGCTTCACGTTTGACCCTTTTCTACTAGTGCCTGCAAGATGGTTTTGGAAGTAACTGTGAGTCACAGGGACTCAGCAATCTCACACCCTCGCGATCAAGACTATTTAAGCTTATGGGTAAGGTAAAAGGTATGAGGTGGAGCTGCAGCAAGCGACTAGCATATATGGTGGCTAACATACGCAAATGAGAGCGAGAAGAGAAGGCGAAGCACGGTCGAGAAACTATGATCAAGAAGTGATCCTAGAACAACCTACGTCAAACATAACTCCAACGCCGTGTTCACTTCCCGGACTCTGTCGAGAAGAGACCATCATGGTTACACACGCAGTTGGTTCGTTTTAATTAAGTTAAGGTTCAAGTTATCTACAACTGGACATTAACAAATTCCCATCTGCCCATAACCGCGGGCACGGCTTTCGAAAGTTCAAATCCCTGCAGGGGAGTCCCAACTTAGCCCATGACAAGCTCTCACGGTCAACAAAGGATATACCTTCTCCCGAGACATTCCGATCAGACTCGGTATCCCGGTTCTACAAGACAACTTTGACAAGTTAAAACAAATCCAGCAACACCGCCCGAATGTGCCGACAAATCCCGATAGGAGCTGCACATATCTCGTTCTTAGGGCACACTCAGATGAGCAATCCGTACAACTAAAACAAAACCTTGAGTTTCCCCGAGGGGGCGCTGCATAGGGCTCTAGTTTGGACCAACACTCAGAGGAGAACTGGCCCGGGGGGGTTTAAATAAGATGACCCTTGGGCTCTGGAAACCCAAGGGAAAAAGAGGCTAGGTGGAAAATGGTAAAACCAAGGTTGGGCCTTGCTGGAAGAGTTTTATTCAAGGCGATTTGTCAAGGGGTTCCCATTATTACCCAACCGCGTAAGGAACGCAAAATCCGGGAACATAACACCGATATGACGGAAAATAGGGCAGCAAGAGTGGAACAAAACACTAGGCAAAAGGCCGAGCCTTCCACCCTTTACCAAGTATATAGATGCATTAAGATAACAAGATAATATAGTGATATCCCAAAAATAATCAATGTTCCAACAAGGAACGAACTCCAATCTTCACCTGCAACTAGCAACGCTATAAGAGGGGCTGAGCAAAGCGGTAACATAGCCAATAAACGGTTTTCTAGGACAAGGTGGGTTAGAGGTTTGACATGGCAATTTGGGAGGCATGATAAGCAAGTGGTAGGTATCGTAGCATAGGCATAGCAAAAGAGCGAGCAACTAGCAAAGCAAAGATAGAAGTGATTTCGAGGGTATGATCATCTTGCCTGAGATCCCGCAAGGAAGAAGAACGAGTCCATGAAGAAGACAAACGGACATAGACGAACGGGTCCTCACAAACGCGACGTTATCGGAACCAACCCGAGGAAGCAACACCGGAAAGAAGCACACAACATAGTAAACAACCACGACATAAGCATGACATGATGCACAATCAAGTATGATGCATGCCCGGTTTAATGAAGCATGGCATGGCAAAATGCACAAACAATCCTAAAAATTAAGTGGAGTTCAACATGCAACCGAGTTGCATTTTGAATAAAACACCACATGACTTATTTAGTTCTCTCTCGTTTATGTACCCAACAAGATTAAATGTTGTTAGCATGGCAAGAGATGAAGCATAAGGAAACTATCTATCTAGGCAAGTTTAAATGAGGCCAGAAATAACAAACAACAATTCCGGAAAACCCTCATGAGCATATTATAGATTTGGTACTGTTCTGCCCTAAACACAATTTTAGAGTTATTAAACATGCAAAGTGAGGCCACCATGTTAAACTAGGCATTTTTCTACCCCATTTACATATAAAGTTTATTAAAATCCGAGTTACGGTTATTTAGTTATGAATTAAAGCATTTTAACATGGCATAGGGGCAAATTATATGCAAACAACATTTTAAACATTCTAAACATGGATGAAAATGACATATTATGAAACTAGATGAAAAACTAAGCATATTTCATATATAAATTGTTTTAATCCGATGCATGGTTGTTGAGTTTTAATATGCATGGAGTATGAGGGTTTTTCTGTAAAACTGTAATTCGCTGGAATAAAAGGAAAATTGCCGCACTGAAAAAAATATACCAATGGGCCGAAACATGGCAGGCTGGACCAATAGAGAGAAAAAAACAAAAAAAAGGGGGGGCACTGGGGCCTCACCATGGGCTTTGGCCCAAGGCGGTGGAGAGGAAGGAGGCCCGCAGAGGGCGCGCTGGGCCGGCCTGCTTGGCTCGATCGAAAGGGTCAACGAAGCCTGGTCTCACTCGTGTTCTGACGAAGCTGAAAAACACAGCGGTTCGGTGCAGCGAAACATGGCAGCAGGGCGGTGATCGGTCTTGGGAGCGACGCAGGAGGACTTGGCGCGATGGCTTCAGGGACTTGGCGAGGCTCCAGGACGGTGCGGCGGTGGATCCGGGCATGGGGAGAGGCGCGATGCAGGCGGGGCGTGGTCAACAGGAGTGGGACGAGGTGCTGCTGTCCTCTTCTCTGAAGAAACAGAAACAACAGCAGGGGTTTGAAGCAGGGGCTCTCCGGCGAGGGCACTGGCGACCGGGGACGGGGCCTAGCTGCCGGGATCCGGCCGGAACGGGCAAGTGCGGTGGAGTGCCAGTCGGATCTGGTTGGAGATTGCGTGGATCCGTGGTGGACGGTGACGAAAAGTGGGCGACAGGGTTCCTGCACTCCACGGAAGAGAGAGCCATGAGAGGAGGAGGAGAAGCAAGATGGGGAGAAGGAAGGAGAGGGAAGCCTGGCACTGGCCTGGGTCGGGGCGACGCTTGCGAGGGTCAACGACGAGGACATCGGGGTGGAGCAGTGGCTTGCGGGGGCTCCTCTCCTCTCGATGGAGCTCGGGAACGAGGGCACGGGGAGGCAGCAGCCTCGGGCAGAGGAGGAAGAGGAAGGAGCTCCGGTGGCTTCGCTTGTTGCTGCTGCTGGTAGCCGGTGGAGCTCGAGCGAGGTCCGCCGAGGTGGCTTGGTGGTGTTGAGATCGAGGAGGAGGGGATCCCGAGAAAGAGGAGAGTAGGTGGAGTGGCGGCGGCGATGGGACAAACGGCCTAAATTTTAGGGTTGGTCAATGTATATACGCTATTGGATTAGGTTAGGGGGGTATTCGGTCCATCCGATCGTAATCGGGCGGTCGAGAAAAATAGACTAAGAAGTCCAATTAACAAAACGGAGACGTTTTGTAGATGTTTGGGGATGATCCGGACACAACGGTGGCGACAGTCCGGGTCGGGTTTCGGGACAACTTTCGGACACGCGCGAGGGGGGCCGCGGGCTGACAAGAGAGGTAAGGTTGGAACTTGTGGGCTGTGCAGAAGGGCTCGAGCTGAGAGAAGAGAAGAGAGAGAGGCCCGGCGACTGTTTCCGGAGACCGAAAACGTCCGACATTTTGACCGACTATATTGCCGCTATAGTTATCCGTAGGGGCATCAAACGATCTCCGAATGCGATGAAACTTGACAGACGGCCATCTACACTATAATAAGACCACACGTCAAATGTCATCTCATTCCGAGAACATTTTCCCGCCACTTAAAAAATAATATTTCGGACATGCCGCGGGCGCGTGCAAGTGTGTCTGGGCTCAGAACGGACAACGGAGAGAACGAGGGGACCGGGATGGATGCAAGTTTCGAAAACATGATGATGCAATGCGGATGATGACATGGCAAGATGCAACACGCAAGAAAAAGACAAGGCAACAACAGCGAAAAATTGGAGGACACCTGGCACATCGGTCTCGGGGCGTTACACTGGTGACCGCCGGTGAAGGCTCCAATGAACTCATGGCACAGGTCAGCCCATGACAAAATGGAGTTCTCCGGTAGGTGCATCAGCCAAGACCTCACATTGGACTTTAGGGCCAAAGGGAAGTAGTTGGCGAACACCTTCTCATCTCTTTCCCCGGCAGCCTGAACAGCGATGGTGTAGATGCTCAGGAACTCTGTCGGGTTCATGCAAACGGACGACCAACGGACTTGCTGTAGCTCTCGTGTAAAGGCAGGGCAGCCGGCCTCGAAAGGTAGGCACCCGCCAACACCGAGCGCAGGCTCGTCGATGTTGAGGTCGTCGTACCCGTCGGTCCGGCGGAGGTCGTCGCGGCACTCCTTGACAACGTGCGTGTCTCCTCTCCGCCTATCCTCCAGGGCTCGACGTTGGCCTGGACGTGCTCGAGGGTCAGAAGAGGCCATCGAGACATCATTGGGGTCTTGATTCTGCTACGCTCTTACTGGCTACCGCGGAGGGGGTTGCACCATGGGGATGGCCCCTTTCGTGTGGCCAGCAGCATGAGCTGTTGATGTCACTTGGGGAGGTCGTGGCGGACCAGCTCGCCGTGAGTCCCTAGCTTCGGCGAAACCGAGCAGGCTTTGGTTCGTGGCACGCCACTCGTCCATCTGCCTAGCTACCGGTGGAAACCTCGTAGCAGCTGAGCTCGCGGCATGGCCTCCGAAGCTATACTTGACATGGATGTTGATGAAGTCGATCATACCGTCGCTTGGCTCCTAACGGTGCCCGCGGCAGTAACGCTGCACCCCCACTTTGGCTGCGGGGCGACCACCTGGACATGGTGTGGCGAAAACGCGTGAGGGCCAGTGCCTCCGTCGGGCGAAGCAGCTCGGTCAGCCCATCCCGGGGGAGGTGTACGCGCTGCGACCGCACCGTGGTAGGGGCGGCCGAAGGGCGGCAGTTTGCTCGGGTCTGAGCGCCTTTGCTGTGGTTGTGGCCGTCGTCGGGGGAGAGGGGCGCAGATGGAGTGTCCCCCTCACCCGTACCTTGGGGAGCGGGGCCGTCAGGGTGTTGTTGATGTGGCTCTCCTCCGGCACCTCTTACTCCTACGTCGGCCGCGGGGGAAGTGGTGGTGGCGCCGCCTGCTCCAACCACTTCCCTAGCAGCGTCCGCGCCCTCATGCGCCCCCACACCCCCCCCGCAGCATTAGAGGCTGTAGGCAGCAGAGCCTTCGAGGTGGATGGATGAGTTGGAGGACCGGGCTTCATGATCAATGGCGTTCGCCGAAGATGAAGATTGTGGTGAAGATGACGCGCTGCGCACACCTTCAGGTTCGCGCAAGCGAGCCCCCTACCTGGCACGCAAAAGATGTCCCGGGAAACCACGGCCACCTATGGGACAAGGAGGCCCCTTGCTGGTCCGGCAGGGGGCAACGCGTTGCACAAAGAGTAGACCAGCATGGGGCAGCGCGACAGAGATCACACGGGCAATTTACCCAGGTTCGGGCCACGCGAGGCGTAAAACCCTACTCTTTGCTTTGGTCGATTGATGGCAGAAAAGATGGTGGTGGTGTGTAGTACACTTGCCCGGCAAGGGTTGCCTCAGGCAGCAGCGTCTACGCGCATAAGGGGGTGTGAGTTATCCAACCTTCTAACCCTTTGTATGGTTGCCATGGGCCTCCTTTTATAGATCAAGGGGTAACCACAGTGGCAAAGTTGTCATTATGCACTGATAAGATAGCAAACAGTGCTATCATACCTAACTCTACGGGATGATAGGGTGCATTAAATGCACCGCTTAACGTCACATCATTGGTTTCCCGGCAAGGCTTGCCTGGCTATCTTGCCAGCTTCGCATCTGTTCTCTTGACACGTTGCAGGACGGGTGTCATCTGTGGGTTTCTCCTATAGGAAATGGATGCCATGTGGCGAATGGCTACCACTTAATCACTTTGTGGCTTGACACCACACTAATCGCCGACGTGGGTCGTGGTGGAGTGGTCGGTGAGGTGGTTTTGCCTTTGTGAGCCCCGACAGGTCCTGCTGGGGCACCTCGGTTGTCTGCTTCTGGGGGTGGCCTCGCGCCTTGCCGGGCTCGCCTGCCCGGCAAGGGAGGCTTCTTCTCTTCACGATATCCTGCTTCCTTGGCTCGTCTTTGTTCCCATTGATCTGCATGTTGGTTCTTCAAACTTTTTGGTTTCTTGTATCCTAACTTGGGTTAGTGCTTCAACCTCATTCCCGCGCATGTGCACAGTCTGGGCAACAGACCCAGGGTTTGTTGCACCGACACTATTGCGACCATTGAACGCGGAGCAGTCGCGTGCACCAGGAAGCGGTGCGGGCGACGCTCGGATCGGCGATCCGCTTCAATGCCGGCACCAGTGAGAGGTCACGTCCTCTCTGGCCAGGCATGAATGTGGCACTAACCATTTCGGGCGGGAAGCACGCGCGGGTGATGAAGAGGATTCGGGCTGGTGAGGAGCGGGCGTGGCAGCGGTCCAGATGCTCGCATACAAGAGATGTTGTATGTAAATATTGCTGCGTATACAATTAACAACGTAAATAATGTGCGAGTTGGACAAATATGGTTGGAGATGGAGATGGATATGGAATTTTACGTAAACACAGATATGCATGTATATGTCTATGTGTGTATACGCGACGACTCTCGCGACTACTCGTACACACCATCGATGTCTCATTCTCCATACACACACAAACTTAGTACCTCCTCATTTTGTTCGTAGGATAGGAATATCATAGGAGTGGGAAACAATATGAAGTGAGATAAAATGGAATACGACGTACAAGAAGAAATGTACACGCACTCACTCTGCCTCCGAGATACCCGCGAGTACACGATGGAGCGCATTTGTACACAAAGAGGCAGCTTACGTACGTAATAATTTGACCCTTTAATTTGTTCACTTAATAATGGAGGGTCGGGGACCACACGTGAGCGATACAAACTGCGACCTGGAAGCGGGGGCGTGTTTTTGATAGAGTTTTCTTTCTTGGTACGTTAAAAAATAATTGTGCGCCGGTTTTCGTTTCTTTTTTCTGGGAACGTGCGTATTCTATTTATAACCACTACTATGGAGAGATTTTTTACTCCATTGTATATATAGCCTCTTGTTTGATAGGGTTTCTTGCGTCTCGCTCTCTCACCCTCTCCATATCTAAACAAGATGACAGTGTCCACTCTATATCTCTCCTCACTGGTGGTCACAGATCTAGCTGAATCCCGTCCACTGCGGGAGGTGAGGAGGTGCAGCGTTGATGTTGTCGCCATCGGCGATGGAGGAAGCTGATGGCTCCGTCCTCTCTGAGCCAGCGCTAGCGCGGACAAACGTCCTCCGCGCCCTTGTTAGCTGCCGTTGTGTGGGCAGATCATGCTCGCCCGCCTAAGCGACATCTTTCCCAGCTGAGGTATAACGTCTTTTGGATTTCATGCTTCATTGTACTGGTCTAGCTTCCCAGGCTGTTGCATGTGGGTTTTCTTCTATGCCACTACTTCCAACTCCCCATATACAGTAGCTAGGATTTGTCGGATGGTTCAACATCACCCATTTTTTACTGTTATAGAGGAAAGGCCACTCGAAAAGTTGTCCTGGTTTATGCCTCGGTGGAGGTATACATGTTGTTTCGACAAAAAGTGCATGGTGGTTGTGCGGTCATTGTCCATATGCTCCTATTGCTGTTGCTAATCTAATACTATCATAGGTTAAATGAACCAATGCCCATGGTAAAGTGACATCCCTTTTAAGTAATGTTGATGTCAATTCAGAGGCGTCGATAAATGCTTCTGTTCTTCTTTTTTTTCTCGGGTATCCTGGTTTAGTTCCCATCAAGATAATCATGATGCTTCTGTTTGTTGGTGTACTTTTCATTAATTCTTATTAACAATTGTGATGTTGCTGTTAATCTTGTACCACTGCCAAAACAAAGTAACAACACTATATCCCTTTTTTATATTTTTGCAAACACTGATGCGTATCTCCATACCCGGGCATGTCTTCCTCAATTTTAGTGGAACTGCACAAAATTGGATGGCCAGTGTTGCTCCACCTCACTATCCTCTGCCACGTGGTTCTTCCTTCCTTGAGCTTGATTACCAAGGAGAAACGGACCACTGTGAGGATTTGTCGAACTTTATTGGTGCCTCACACAAACTTGATGCCAAATGGATGATGCATCACCACGATGACCTATTGATGCTCATGGATGCGTCCCATGGTTGCATCGGCTGGTGAAGCTGATCGATTTTACACGAAACACAAGAATCAGTGCTCTTTGCTTGTTACCGACAAAGATGGTATCCTTCATCAGTTCACCTGGTTGTGTTGGAGACGTAGACATCTTTCATGTTGGTGCAATTTTATCACACAATTGGCTATGAACCAAATGTTTCCTCAAAGAAGGATCAACGTTGGTACTAAGAGCATAAGTTTTGTATTGATTTCTAAGCATTCTCACAACTTTGTCTTCCGCTCCCCTGTAATTTTATTTGTCTAGCTATTAACTAAATATGTGGTCAGACTTTGATTAAAAAATGGTGTGGACTAAAAACCCGGATGGAAGTAGTAGCCCTCCATTTTTATTTACTCTGCATATTAGATTTGATTGAAGTCAAACTTTGTAAAGTTTGACCAAGTTTAGGACGAACACACAACAAACCATAATTATTGAGAGAGGGCAAATTGTACATACTCTCAAACCTTTATGATAATTGAAATTAAAATTCTTTATTTGTACACACTCTCACACGTTTCTGATAATTTGGCGCATGTGTGGTTGTTCACTTAACAGAGGGTAGTGTACCGTACGTGAAGGACAGGAAGTGCGACCAGGACACGTGGATCATTAGTTGATCGTAAGTAGTTTTCTTCATTGGTACGTTAAATAAAGAGTTTCGTTTCGTACATACACAATTTAACACAATTGTTATGGAGAGAAAAAGAAAGCCACTCCCCCCTATATTAGTAGCATACACGGG
Organism: Triticum aestivum; assembly: GCF_018294505.1. NCBI lineage: Eukaryota > Viridiplantae > Streptophyta > Magnoliopsida > Poales > Poaceae > Triticum > Triticum aestivum. Next base: position 323,442,131 of record NC_057809.1, read on the forward strand.
TACTATATAAGTACTATATAAGCTCGAGCCTCAGTGCTTGTTCGCTAGGGTTTGCACTCTCCACACTCTCGCCGCACTACATATATATACACACACACACACACACACACACACACAGAGACTGGAGGCTCAGCGTTCCTTTGCTAGGGTTTTCTATATTCACAGTCTCTCACCCTCTTCACCAGATCTAAATAAGACTGTGTTGGCCTCTGTCTCTCTCACCCGCCTCACAGCGGGTGAAGGAGCCGTCCGGATCCCGTCGCACCAGGAAGGGGAGGAGGTACAGCGTTTACTCTATCGCCTTCGGCGAGGGAGGAAATCCACTGCCGGCTGTGATGTTCTCTTTCACCCAGCGCCTGTGCGGGAGGGCTATCGACCCCTTCTTCCTCACTGTTGTATGTAGTGTGGGAAGATCCAGCCTCCCGCCGCACGCCTAGCCACATCCTGACGACCCTAAGATATAACTTTATTTGAAACTGTCATTGCTCTAGCTGCATGCGGATCTTTTTCGATTTTGTACTCGAATCTAGGTCTTGGCTCAAAGAGGAAATAATGGAGGGGTGGGGTGGAGCATGAATCTATGATGTGGTCCAATGGGGAAAGGAGGGAGGGAAAGTAGTATAGACTGGCTATCCAGCCGCTTTGTTGGTCGAAAAGGGAAAAAGGGGGTAACCCAGTACACACATATGTAAGGAACCGATTTCTTTGTTGAAAAGGGAAAGAAACTGGGGGGTCGGGTTGTTTGTGCAGGACAAGATTTGCTGCCCTCACATAGGAAAAAGGTTCAAAGAGAACAAATATGGGATCAACGCAGATATGCTGCTTGGCAACATACTCTGCATCACCCATTTATACGTGTGGATGCACATGGTGCTAGCATGTTCCATCTCACATGTCCCATACAACTATTTTGTTGTTGTTAATCTAAGAATGCCGCTGAAAAATTGAAGAAATGGCACTGTTAAAAGTAAATTACATTTTTAACGAATGTTGTTTTACGAGAATGTCTCTATTAATATGAATCAATGCAACCATTTTATAAATGCTATTGTCCTAGTTTGTTTTCCATCAAGATAAGTTAGATGCTTCTTTTTGTCGCTGTATGATTCATCCTCCTTTATTGGCCAGTAATTGTTTCCTTTTTTGCCTCTGTGAAAATAGGGATATCTATTCGACTTGTTGCTATAGCAAACATAAATGTCACACCAGCAACTTTGCTAGATTTAGTTGAACTACACAACACGAGATTGGATTTCCTATTCGTGTTGGCAGATTTGTAGGTGATCTTGTCCGCGTCATGAAAGGTCAGTACCTGCCTTCGTCCACATGATCGTGCAGTGTTCTTTGAGATGTTGTGCTACTTGTATTGGTACTATTTTAAATAAATGTTGAATTGACAGTATTGAATTGCTGTCTTTTCCCATTAACTAGTGAACAAAAATGGGACCAACCCAGACATGATGCTTGTTGATTTGTTACAGCAAACTCTACATCACCCCCTTTATAAGTAGATGGAAGCACATGGTGTTGTTGCACCCACTATCCCCTGGAACTTTTTATGCTTTTTCTTAATCTAATACCGCTGGTAAAATTAAGCAATGCCACTCTCAGAATTTACTACTGAATCTTAGTTTCAAACTGCAACACTTCTTCCGGATCGGCGGGAGTACCATTTCTACTAGGGATCGGCCGGAGTACATGTTTTAGAAATTGTAACACCCACGATGCGGCTATATCTCCCACGTGTCGGGGCACGACTTAGAGGCATAACCGCATGGTAGTCATGTCGCAAGAGGGGTAATCTTTACACATCCCAAGTACTGAATAAGAAAGGGATAAAGAGTTGGCTTACAATCGCCACTTCACACAATACATAAATATATCATACATCATCCGAGTATACAATCAAGGTCCGACTATGAAACCAAAATAAAGAAAGACAACCCCAAATGCTAGGTCCCCGATCGTCCCAACTGGGCTCCACTACTGATCAACAGGAAATGAAACAACACAACGAACAAGATCTTCATCGAGCTCCCACTTGAGCTCGGTTGTGTCATCTGCACTGGTATCATCAGCACCTGCAACTGTTTGGAAGTATCTGTGAGCCACAAGGACTCGGCAATCTCACACCCGCGAGATCAAGACTATTTAAGCTTATGGGTAGGATAGGGCAATGAGGTGGAGCTGCAGCCAGCACTAAGCATATTTGGTGGCTAATATACGCAAAAGAGAGCGAGAAGAGAAGAAAAGCACGGTCGAGAAGCTATAAAAGATTAAGAAGTGATTCTGAAACTACTTACGCTCAAGCATAACACTAGAACCGTGTTCACTTCCCGGACTCCGCAGGAAAGAGACCATCACGGCTACACACGTAGTTGATGCATTTTAATTAAGTTAAGTGTCAAGTTTTCTACAACCGGATATTAACAAATTCCCATCTGCCCATAACCACGGGCACGGCTTTCGAAAGTTCAAAACCCTGCAGGGGTGTCCCAACTTAGCCCATCTCAAGCTCTCACGGTCAACAAAGGATATTCCTTCTCCCAGGAAGACCCGATCAGACTCGGAATCCCGGTTACAAGACATTTCGACAATGGTAAAACAAGACCAGCAAAGTCACTCGAATGTGCCGACAAATCCCGATAGGAGCTGCACGTATCTCGTTCTCAGGGCACACCAGATGAGCAGTCCGTACAACTAAAACCAACCCTCAAATTTCCCCGAGGTGGCTCTGCAAGGGGCTCTAGTTTGGACCAACACTCAGAGGAGCACTGGCCCAGGGTGGTTAAAATAAAGATGAACCTCGGGCTCCGGAAAGCCAAGGGAAAAAAGGCTAGGTGAGGCAAATGTAAAACCAAGGTTGGGCCTTGCTGGAGGAGTTTTATTCAAAGCGAACTGTCAAGGGGTTCCCATAACACCCAACCGCGTAAGGAACGCAAAATCAAGGAACATAACACCGGTATGACGGAAACTAGGGCGGCAAGAGTGGAAAAACACCAGCCATAAGGCCGAGCCTTCCACACTTTACCAAGCATATAGATGCATTAAGTAAAATAAGAGATATTGTGATATCCCAACAAGAACCATGTTCCAACATGGAACAAACTTCACCTGCATCTAGCAATGCTATAAGAGGGGCTGAGCAAAGTGGTAACATAGCCAAACAATGGTTTGCTAGGAAAAAGTGGGTTAGAGGCTTGACATGGCAATATGGGAGGCATGATATAGCAAGTGGTAGGTATCGCGGCATAACAAAAGAGCGAGCAACTAGCAAGCAAAGATATAAGTGATTTCGAGGGTATGGTCATCTTGCTTGGGATCCCGCAAGGAACAAGAACGAGTCCATGAAGAAGACAAACAGACGTAGTCGAACGAATCCTCACAAACGTGACGTTATTGGAACTAACCCGAAGAAGCAATACCGGAAAGAAGCAAACAACATGGTAAACAACCATCACATAAACATGGCATGATGCACAACCAAGTATGATGCATATCCGGTTTAATGAGGCATGGCATGGCAAAGTGCACAAACAATACTACAAGTTAAGTGGGGCTCAATATGCAATCAGTTGCATATTGACGAAACACCACATCAATTATTTAGTTCCCTCTCGGTTTTGTACTCAACAATATTAAATGTTGTTAACATGGCAAGAGGTGAAACATGAGTAAAATACACAGTTAGGCATTTTAAATGAGGTCGTAACCATCAAACATTAATTCTGGTAAATCCCCATATGCATCTAGCAATTTGGTGCAACAACAATTTTAAACATTTTAAATGTTATTATTATGATGCGGATGACATGTGCGATTTTTATGCAAGTTTTATGAAAATGTTGACATGAGCATGTTATGAAGCATTTGTCACCGTGGAGGAAACAAAAGGGGTGCCACGACAACGATAACGGGAAATGGTGCCACGGCAACATTCCAGTTCCGGTAAATCGATTGAGATGCCGGTGCGAAAGAAAGTGTGATGGGAGCGTGTCATGCAATATGATGGGGTGATCCCGGTTGCTGGGTTTCCAAGGGTGGACGACATGGCAACGAGGAGGAACATGCAAGCGACAATTTCAGACACGGTGCAAAACGCGGGGTTCATCTCATTCAACACACATGCATTCGATCCACGGACGGTCGTCTTGATGGTTATACCTTTTGGAGCCTGCGTTATCAGAACGGATCAAGTTCGCAAAGGGAAGTAGTCGTTCTCGCGACAGCAGTAGTGGAAGTAGTGGTTCACGAGTCAAAGAGGAAATGGTCGTTCATGTTCGAGTAGTGGTAGAGGTCCGGGTCTTCGGCAACGGTCGTCGTACACGCTCCGAGTTCGTCGGTGGAGGTTCTCGCGCTCTCGGTGACGGTAGTAGTACCCGTTTTCGTAGAAGTTTGGGGTCATGGGTAGTTGAGCACAGTCGTTGCTGGACTTGACGAATCCGATGCCTCCGGACGTAGTCATACATGTTCGTTTTCGGAGAGGTACTTGGCGTACTTCGTCTCGCAATGTAGTCGGACTTGATGTACCCGAGGGCTCTGGGCGTTGTGGTACTTGTCGAAATCCTCGTCGGATGTAATTGAACATTTTGAAACGGAACTTGGTGCATCATCGTGTAGTCGTACATCGAGGCAGGGCAGCTCGGCCACGCGCGCTGGACGGCTAGAGGCAGACCCGAGCATGGTCAACGACCACACACGCTCGTCCCTGGGTGGACGCCAAGTAGGGCCCGACATTCCTGCTCGGCCAGGTGCGAGGCAAAGGAGGTAGCCGGAGTTGGTTGGCTCCGGTGGAGGGAGCCGAGGAGCTCGAGGAGGACCGAGTGGAGGCTGGAGCTGCTGCTGTTTGAGGATGACGAGGACGGCACAATGCGGAGGGGCTCGGTGCTGCTGGCAGTGGGAAGGTCCGACGACGCAGCAAGATGGAGGCGTGCAGGCGGGAGCAGAGGAGAGGCAGAGGCGCTTGGCTCCGGTGAGGCTGGAGCTCATGGGGCGGCGAAGGCCATGGACGAAGGAGGGGAGACGGTTCAGCGGCGACCGGCGAGGATGATGCGGGGAAGGCGCACGGGGGAACCACAGTGAGGAGGAGAAGGGAGCAGGGGTGCGCGACTGGGGAAGGCAAGCGGGAAGGTCAGCGGGTGCCAGCGGCAACGGCGGCTCGCCGGCCAACGGGCGTCATGGGCCTGAAGCGGGAAGGTCAGCGGGTGCCACTGGCGGCTGCGCTATGCGGTGGAGCGAGACACGGGCTCCTGGCGTGATGCGTTTGGGAGAAGGACGAGGGAAGGAGAGACAGCGAGCGTGCGGGAGAGATCGAGGGAGATAGGGATCGGGGTGTGGGTCTCTCCTCTCCTGAGCGATGCATGTGTGGCGGTGGTGGAAGGGAACGAGGAGGAGTGGGATCGAGAGGAGAGCGAGCTAGCGGCTGGGCCTCGCTGGCCTAGGGTTAGGAATAGCTGGGGCGGCTGGGCCTCGATGCAACTGGGCTGCACGGCTGGGCTGAGCCCGTGCACACACACTTTCTCTCCCCCCCTAGACTATTCTCCCTGATTAACAAAAAAAGACAGAGAAAAAAAGAAATGTAGAGAGAGATTGGACAAGAATTTGAGCAGGGCGCCAATTTTCTTGGAATCATAAAAAGGAGCTTGATCCAAGAAAAATATATTTGGCACTGCTTGGAAGGACTGCATTCAGACACATTTGAATGTGATTCAAATAAGTTTGAATGATGAAAACATTTTTGGAGAGTCCAAAAATGTTCGGAATTTTTGTGGAGATCGGGAAAACGATGAAAGAACTTATGGGCAAATTTGGGGACCAAACTTGAAGTAGAAAAAAATACATGGAATTATTTCGCAAGTGTGTTAGAATGTTTACTATAGCTCCCTAAGATATGTTATAAAGAGAAATCGCCATGTGAATTCCCTCGGTTTAAATGGACCAAAGATCCATACGATTTATTTAGTTGAGCTGGAAAGATTAAAGACATGATGACATGATGCAATGCACATGATGCAATGATGAGTGCAACGAACCAAACAAATCACACGATGAAAACCCAGAAATCATGGAAGTCATCTGAAGCTCCGGTCTTGGGGCGTTACAGAAATGTATTGTTCAAATAATGTCTTTGTTATTATATATCAATTACAGTGTTATACAAATGGTACTATGCTGCTTTGTAGTTCTTTCTACATGTTTATCCAAGGTATTGTTAAGCTAATGTCTCTATTAATATGAATCAGTCGCATTGTTTTAGGAATGGTACTTTTCTGCTTTGTCATTCTTTATACATGTTGAAACAAGCCATTGTTAAGATAATGTCTCAGTTAATATGAATGAATCACACTGATTTAGAATTGCTACTCTACTTCTTTGTTTCCCATTAAGATAAGGTAGATCAGTAGATGTTTTTCTTCTGGGACTATAAGTCATCAACCGTTATTTCTCAATAATTGTTTCCCTTATACCTATTGTTGCATACAGGGATATGAAAACTTCTGCTTGGTTTTATTTCGACTTTGATTTTAGTTGAACTGCACAAAAAGAGCCAATGTGTTTAAGGCAAACTGTTGCATTAGTGGGTCCAGTTGGTCTTACCACTTTGCAGAAAGAAGCAGTCACTATTTGCGCTACATTACAAAAGGAACGATGGAGAAGCTTTAGAGTATTGTAGACACTGGTGATGTGACTTGTCTGCAGACCAAGGAAAACTCAAGTCAACAGCACGTGGGGTGCAAAATTCACTCCACAAGGAAAGGTATGACCAAGTCAGTCGTCGGCGCAGCTATAACAAACGAGGTCAGTATCGACCTTCATACACATGATCGTGATTTGTTATGTTGTGCTGATTATATTGTTGTATTGTTGTGAATAAATGTTTAATTCAAGCTATTGTATTGCTATCTTTTCCTGTTAAGATAATGAAGATGATTATAGTTGTAAGCGTATGTTTAATCAACTAGTACCAGTATTATATTCATCATGCTTTTTCTATATTTATGCAGACAGGGATGCTTAGCTTGATTTTACTGGAACTCCACAAAAAGTTCAGATGGTTCGTGTCCTCCATAGTACTTCATCATGCACAATACATAGAATGGTTCTCTAATCATTCGTCGTCACCTTGAGCCACCAGACTATCTACTTGAATGGAGCTGCCAACGTGTTTAATGCTTTGCAACATATAAATATGAAATCCACCATGCTACTCAAGACATTGTTTGATTTCAGTGGAACTGCACAAAAAGATACGCTGGTTAATCCGGCTCCATGTGCCATTTCAATGTGCAAACTGATGAAAAACCATGCCCATATAAATGGAGCTACCAACGTCTTCAAGGCAGAAGAATTCCCACAAGTTCAAGGGAAAGAACTCTGTCCAGCAGAATACTACCTTTAAGAAGGGTAAGAAGAAAGACAAAAGGAGAGATGGCTGCTTTACTTGTGGTTGAGAGGAACACCGGGCAAACAAGTGCCCAAACAAGTACAAGAAGGTAGGACAGGACTCCAAGTCTGTCAATGTCACTCTAAGCAACAATGATGGGGCATCTGGGTATGGTAATCTGTTTACCATACTTTCAGTTTGTCAGTCCACTGATTGGTGGGTTGACACTGGGGCCAATATTCATGTGTGTGCTAATGTGTCTTTGTTTTCTTGTAGCATATAAATATGAAATCCACAGGGATGCTCAACTGATTTTAGTGGACCTGCACAAAATGTTCAGATGGTTCGTGTCCTCCAAAATACTTCATCATGCACAATACATCGAATGGTTCTCTAATCATTCGTCGTCACCTTGATCCACCGGACTATCTCATGACAAACTAATGACAAACCTTGCCCGTTCTACAATCATAGGCATTACATATTTTGAATGGAAAAAGATTGTCAAAGTTTAATCATTGATGTTAGCAAGAAGGCATTAGTTTAATATATTGGAATTGGAAAACATTGTCAAATTTTGCTCATCGATGTTAGCGAGAAGACATGCATTTGATATTTTTGAGTGGGACGCCCTTTGCTGTGTGTAGCGTCGATCGTTTTTTCCTATTCCTATCTTCAGTTCAGAAGTTTGTTCAGAATGTTGCCTATGTAATGCCAGGCCTTATGAGTTTGATTGCAAAGTTGAGCCTGAAATGATGTGGCATGCGGCATCACGAGCTGTTCACCGTGCCTCCTGAGAATAATGCTTCATATTGTTTTGCATGTTGATCTAATGCATGTTAAGAAGATCATATTGTGATTTGCATGTTAAGAAGATCATCCTCTTATGTTTTTTATGTGCTTAAGAAGTTCATTGTCTTATGTTCCAGTCATAGCCTATACGAAAACTCGGGTAGGTTAGAGGTGAAACCATCTGATCTTCTGACGAACTCATCATCTTAGGTCGTGATTGGATCGTCATTTTCCAACCAAAACCGCTTGTAAAATTGATGCTTGTAAATAAAAGCAGATGGTCTTGGGCGAAGCGCTTGGTTGGTCAATTTCAACTAGTAAAATATACACTGGTCTCTCAAATTACACGCGTAAATCGCCAGTTTTCATTACAGACCTCGGGCCCTCGGTTTCATTACGCCTGTATTTTACGCGTTATTCCCGATGACGAGTAAATTACACTTGTATCTTAATACATGTGTGAAACAATCAAGAGCTCCCATGCACGGCCTTACCATTTCATGCCGTCTCAGTCTCTCGAAGGTGCTCATAGGTGTCCGATGATCTTGGCATCCTAAATGAGCAGCGGGCGTTGTATCAGACTATCCGTAGGGCCCGCGAGACTCCCTCTGTTGTCCTTCGAGTTGTTGCGCTCGCCCTAGCGCCGAGCATTGTCCATATGGTCAACGAACGTCAGAATCAGGAGATGACTTTATTTGGACAGGATGACAGTAGGGACCCACTAGGGCCATAGCCGTACATACGCAAGTTCCTCCTTATTATAAACAACTATAATTTTTTTTGCTTCCTCCTAGTTTCCTGACATCACGGTCCCACACCATCGTCAACCTATATAGTCAATAAATGAGAGAATTGCACAAGGAGCGGCCGACAGTTGGAATCTGGCAGCTCGAGCAGTATTTGTTTTTTATGTGTAAGCGGAGTTTTTCTTGAGCGATGTCTTTGTTGTTGTTCAGAGGAGCAGGGTATCAACTGGGCGGGCTGTAGCCCGTCTAGCCCATGCTATTATTTTATGTCGACCAAATATCCAGCCCAGATATTATTTTTTCAAGGCGAAAATGGCTAGCCCAACTATACTTTTTTTGCGGGATACCCAACCCAGGTCAACTTGTTATTCTCCGCCCCGCTGTGCTGTAAATCTTTCCTATGAGGGATGCATTAGGCCTAACAAGAAAATGGGCTTTAAGAAGTAATAAATGGGATGTAATTATAAAAAATAGGCTGTAAATTTACAAAAATGCACCAAACAGGTAATTAGTTTCAAAAATATTATTGTTTGAATTTGGAAATTTTAATTTCATTACTTATTGTGCACACAATATTTCTTTTGATTTTGACCTAATACAAATTCATTTTGAAATTATATTTAATCTGACTCGAAATTTCGGGATAAAAATATTTCGGATCCCATCAAAATGTGGGATTTTTGGTTGAATTCTGTTTTGAGAGGTTGGTTGAAATTATTAATCGTTGTCCTGGCTAGAAAATGGGTTGTAATCTTAGCAGACTATAAAAGGGTTGCAGTAAATTCCATTAGACCTCAAAAATGGACTGTACATTAATACAAATCGCAAATGGGCTATATGTTCTCTACCACAGATGTGATGCTCACTTGTGGGCCTACTACTTTTTGAGAATTATAGTCAGTGACACGTACAAAGGCTTGTGGGCCTACTAAGGCATACGGAAGGCTTTGTAAACTTATAGTCAAGATACGATTCTAGCAGCAATGGCCGTTGGATGTCCATCCAATGGTTGTAGTGCCTCTTCAATCTCAAATATTCTTGCTTCAGCCACGCAAACCACCACTGGCGGTACCTCCTTTGGCCGGCTGTGCTGCCGCGCAAGCTTCACCGGCCCACTCTACTCCCAAACACCGTCCAGGCCATTCCTCTACTCACCAACACCTCTTGTTCTTCTCCGGCGACAACAGCGTCACACCACAGCCGAACCAGTGAACCCTCGTACTCCCCTCTACATGGGCATCCACTCTTGTGTCTTCGCAGAATCAGGGCCGTTCCCTTCGTAATACTTGCCATCGTTCACCGGGTTGGTTCTCTCGGTGCAGCGTGGTCAACTTTCTCAACACACGATAGCCATCGGATGAGGCATGTACGTGGATTGGCTGACAATAGGGACCCACATGGCTCATGGCCGCACGCAGCAAGTGCCCCCGTATTATGCGAAAACAAATAATTTCTCCCCCTGACAGGTTTGTCCCACCAGTTACATCTTCACACGCAAGGAAGTGCTTCCTTTATTACGCAAAAATAAAAAGTTTCCTCAGCCTGACAGCTAGGACCCACCAGCTTTATTATGATCCTTTTCGTGTAAATATAGATTGTACCGAAGATGCTAAATTGTTTTCTTTTTATTCTAACTTGGAAAAGAAGAAATAAAAAAAATAGAAAACATCTTTGCACACAAGGAAGTGCCACCCTATTACGCCAAATAAATTGATTCCCCCTGCTAGCTGGGACCCACCAGATTTGGAGGATGACTTGTGGGCCTACTAAGTTAACACATGCACAGGGATTTCTCAACTTAGTCAATAAACGATTCTAGCTGTACTGACCGTTGGATGTTAATTCAACAACCAAGGTGCATCTTCAACCTCTATTCTTGTAGCGCGGCCTACCGGGGACGATGAAGATAGTGGAAACTTAAGCAGGGTATGCAGAGAAGAGGAACTGCCAATAGAAGCGGAGTTTTTTTGCGTGGGGGGGATTGTGTGGGTTGACGTATTATCTAACCGCTGATATAATCAATCGCAATTATTTGTACCTAGTCGTTCCAAATTCCCGTGGTTGCGTAAGACTCCTATTGGCAATTTGGCTGGTTTCCTTTTTTAGGACAAAAACAAGGAACGAGTTTTGGGATCATGCACCGGTACCGGTATGAATGGATTAGGACAGTTGGCAAGCAATACATTGAGATCTTCTTATTGATAAAGCCAGTAATAATCAAACTAGAAAGGAAAAGAAAAAAGACAAAGAAAAATATTTGCATGAATATTCGCATAACATCAATGTCATAGGACCTAGATGTGCATTAATTAGAGCACATCTAGATGTGCTTTAGCAATATTGTCAAACAAAACCCCTAATCATCATTTCAAACAGCGCATGGAACATGGCTAATGCGACAACCACAACTACCCACGCTAGTTCCTTCTTGTCTCTTGCTTTCATCTGTTGCCTGTGATTGATTCTTTCTTGCTTCATCGTACTGATTGTTCATTCCAGATCAGCCAGTTTCTTCTTCAGCTTTACATTATCTTCTGTGAGCTTGGTGATAACATTCCGAGCCCTACCATGCCATTCTTCATCCAGCCAGTTAACACAGGCACAAGCCTCATATCCCTGCCAATATTAAATGGTATTCAGGATGAGCAGTGGCATTAACTGAAGTAAAATGATGAACTTAATTAGTACTAACCTCTAAGGGGCAACTAAGAAACCGCATGCCAATGTTCAATCCCTCCGTGCATACATGTCGAGCGGGGGTGTGACCATGCACACAACTCAGATTTTGGTACTTCTCGGTGGCGCAAAACTCGGAGTTGAACTCGTGTTGCAGGAGTCTGGAGTCATGCTCCAAATCCGGCGGCAGATCGCTTTACTGGGGGAGGGGGTCATTCAGGACGGATTCAGCAAGGAGCTATACTTTGGACATGCTAAAAATATTGGGATAGATTGGAACCTGATAGGACGATTCGGATCCATAGTATACCTATCTTCTGATGACCTCAGGCAAGTGTTCGGCGGACTGCCGTCGTCGCGGCGATACGAGCAGGAGCAGCCGGACCAAAACCATCAACACCACTCGTCCACATTCCACCAATGTCAGTGCCACGCGAGGGAATTTGGAGGCTATGTAGGGATTTGGGGGAAATGGGGAAACTATGGAGATAAGCTAACGGTCGGGAACTACTTATGGCACTATATGTTGTATACGACACACTGTTTATACATGTCATTTGTGTGAGGTATTCGAACGTCACACACGATTTCCACACCAAACCGTGTGAGAAGAAAATGTAGGTTAGACCCGGTTGCCGTTACATAACCATATGTGATGTACCACCCTAGCCTTATAATTGAGTTACAGTGAGATACCGTGTAAATAGCCGCTCTGCAGATATTCGTAAAAAAACAGCCACTCTGCATATAGAGATGACAGTGGCGGCCTAGGCAACGGCTATCGGAGAAGAGGTCAATCCTCAGTCGGTGGGCGGTGGCGGTGTCATTGGAGGTAGGAGGAGCTCAACCATCAAGGTCGGCGGCGGCGTGATTCGAGCACATCCATCGTGGTCGATGGCGGGATAGTGGAGGTCAAACTTCAGGCGGCAGCCGCACTAAGCTTTGCTCCTCGACCCTGCTGTCTCGGCGTGCCGCTGCATCACGCTTCTCTATCTGTTGGGTGGAGGTCGTCGTGCGGCTAATTAATTAAGGTATTCTTTTCATGAGTGGCTTAATTAAGGTATTCAATTCTAAGGGTAGTAGTGTACTAGTACTCTGCGTGTAAATTGACTGACCATTAATTTTTGTCATTGCACGTCTGGATAACAACATGGAGTGCCCTCAATAATTATGAAAATAAAACCTTGTGATTTATGCATGCATCTTTGGGCAACAGTTAATCCAGGTATTAATGTTGTCGTTTTGTTTATAATTACCATTCATGTGTTGTCGATGGAACGATATCGATGGATGAAGAATCAGAAAACCGCAGATTTTATCATTGGCATGACAGAGTTCATGAATTTGGCTGAAAGTACAAAGAGGAGAATTGGTGTTGTGGATTACATCCTGTGTCCATGTACTGATTGTGCCAATGCAGAGTCACATGAAGTTGCAGATGTCCAGATGCCCTTAGTCTTTAGGGGATTCATGGATGGATATACACGTTGGACCAGACACGGTAAAGAGGAGGTCATGGATGAAGATACCTAGGGTAGCGAGATGCCAAACCCCGATTAGTGTCACATGGATGTTGAATCTAACATCGGGGCAGAGGCATCAAGCTACCAATGGAACACCGGAAAGCCGAAACACCCATTGGAAATCCAAGACGTCGACGCAGATGATGACGATCTTGATATGCTAGATTTTGTTGCTATGATTGCAGATTTCAAGGGCCCAAAAAAGGATATGATTGGGTACAAGGATCTGCCAACCATTGATGCAGACTCCAAGAAAGAATTGTATCTAGGTTGCAAAAAGAAATATTCCAAGTTGAGTGCCACCCTAGCTCTTCTCCGATTTAAAGCAGCAAATGGTCTATAAAACAAGGGCATCACAGAGATGTTAGGTCTTTTTAAAGAAATTCTTCCAAAATATAATGTGCTGCCCAGAAGCACGAATGAAGTGAAGAAAATTGTTTGCCTAGTGGAACTTGAAGTACAGAAGATACACACTTGTGTGAATGATTGTATATGGTACCGTGGTGAGTACAAAGATTTGTGTGCATGTCCCACATGTAAGCATGGACGATACAAGCGCAGGAGAGCAAAGGACAAGTACAAATTGGATGACGAGATCAAGACAGGAATCCCGTTCAAGGTTGTTTGGTACTTGCCTTTAGTTCCAAGGTTGAGGCGTTTGTTTGCAAACCCTATAGAGGTAAAGAGGTTGCGGTGGCATCATGATGAGCGAATTGCAGATAAGTTTATGAGGCACACGAAAGATGGGGCTTAGTGGGAATTAATTGACAAAAAGTTTGAAATTTTTCCAAGGATCCTAGAAGTATAAGGCTCGGGGAGTGTACTGATGGGATGAATCCTTTTGGCGATATGAGCACCAATCACAGCACATGGCCGGTGCTTCTATGCATATATAACCTAGTTCCTTGGTTGTGTATGAAGAAAAAATACATTATGATGTCAATGATTATCCAAGGCCCGAAGCAACCTGGAAATGACATCGACATTTACTTTCAGCTACTAGTAGAAGAACTGCTGACTGTGTGGATAGATGTGCCAGCTGTAAAATGTTATGATGCTTACAAAAAGGAGATTTTTGATCTACAGGCAGAAAACAAAGGGAGATGTAGGGTGTGTCACATGCATGGATAAGACAGCTAGCAGAAGACTTCCCAACTTGCACAAAACCGTGTATTTGCGTCATCATAGGTTCTTACGGAAAACTCACCCATACCAAAAGATGAAAGTTGAATTTGATGGTACGGCAGAGACAGGTGTGGGCCCAAGACCCTATGAAGGGGAGGTGGTCCACAACATGGCTAAAAAAATTAATGTTGTGCTTGGCAAGAACCACCCACTACTAGGGAAAATCCTAGTAGTAGCGCTTGTTTTACAGCTAGTAGTAGCGCTGGTACCAGCGCTGCCACTAAGGCGCTACAGCTAACTAGTAGCAGTAGTGCTGGAAAGGGAGCACTACTGCTATACCTAGTTAGCAGTAGCGCTTTCCTCTGGACAGCGCTACTGCTAACTTTCCTATATTTTTAAAAAATACAACTTATTTTCATTGTGTGGTTTTATATATAGAAATTGCATCATATGAGTTTATGACCGTGATTACTTATTATATATAACAGTGGGTGAAATGAACGTGGAGTAGATTCAAGTGGAGGCAACATGTGGTGCATGTCGAAAGTACTACTCTAATCCAAACTTGATCTAGTTTGTATTAGTAGTACTTTCGATGTGCACCACATGTTGTCTCCACTTGAATCTAATTCGGGTTCATTTCATCAACTGATATATATAATAACTCATCATGCTCATATAACAACTTAGCATCATGCATCATCGATCATAATAATAAATAACTAATCATTGGTATCATAATAACAAGTCATACTCATCGTCATCGATCATACAACTTATACTCGATACCACATCATCATCATAGTCATCTATCCTACTTAGTTGTTCTTAGCACATGATCATGAGTATTATTAACTAGGACCTACTACCTTCTCTTAGGTAAAATAGCATAAAACAAGATAGGCGTTGACTCTCCATTATGGAGAATGGAGATTATCGTGTCTCTAATTCTTGCCTTTAGCACAATGTTGCTTCCAAGTACCTCCTTACGACTATCCATACATTTTTTCCATTCTGTGATTTTTATGTCGCCACTTCTTTTAGAAATCCGATATGGACAGGTGAGATTCGTAGGATGACCTGGCCGTATGTTCAAAACATCAAGGCGACCATTCTGATTCATCAGATGAGGCACACAATCATTCGGGATTTTCTGTTGAAAAACATAGTAATAACTTCGTAGTTAGCAATGTATTTAAGTTTTAAAAGAATTTATGCAAAAGATGCACGGATGTCGTAATAGTAAAAAATCTTACCATGGCATCTTCATGGATGTTACCGTAGTTCAACACGTGCACTAGTGGCACGTATTGACCATAATGTGGAGGAATTTTATAATAGATATTGTAATTCTCAAGATCAGTACAAAATGCAACCAGATGTTTTTTCTCCTCATAAGTTAACTCAGAGCCATCGGTGTAGTAGGTTCTGTCTACCATGTTCCGCATATTGTTTGAACAATGAAAATAAGATGTCAATGGAATTAGCTGTCAACTATTTTGAAATGAACAATATAAATTAGTTAATAACTATGTTTGAGAAACTCACATAGCGGTAGAATTGGAAGCGTATCAACAAGGACCAAATGTCCATATTGTCTTGGTCGATGTCAGGATCACCAAGATCCATGGTGACAAGCATACCCTCATAAAAACCATACATCTTTCAAAGTGCTTCCCAATTTTTGCAACCAAAATGGGTTACGCTCTCAGAATTATACAGATTTACTTCAAAATCCATATCATGATGGGTCCTTAGGTGAATTTTCTTTGTTTCGAAATTTTCATGGTACTCAAAATCCATCCTCTCCAAGACATAGCGTCTTGCATGGCATGGGATAAGCTACTCGAATTGTAAAAGATGAAAATTACACGTTGAAATAGTTGAATTCATGCTTAATTACGAAAAAACACTTTTTGTCATTGAGTACCGTTTCAACATCGAAGGTCTCCTGGAGCTTAATGCTGAAAAGCCAATCTTCGTCCAGGTGAGGCCTGTCGCACAGACCTCGGTCGTTGTTGCACCAGCTGCACTGCCTCGGGAGACTTTCGTCGTCCGATGATGACATTTCCTACATTCATAATTCAAAGATTAAACTTGTACAATTCAATATATGTACTATAAAAATTAAATTAGATCATTATTATTCATCACGGGTTGATTATCGGTCTGCCGATTCTATATGGTGGAGACTCTCCCTCACTGATTCCTCTCTGACTTTTGTGACCATCGGTGATGGTCGTTACTCCTCCTTCCCCTAGTTCATAACAAAGGTCTAGCACAAGGAGAAGAAGGAGAAACGACCCCCACGACAACAGTCGGGATTCTTCGTCCTCTCTCATAAATGGTGGATACACTCCCTCATTGATTTTTCGACCGTCAGTGATGGTCATTATTCCTCCTTCCCCTAGTGCATAACAAAGGTATAGCACAAGGAGAAGAAGGAAAAACGACCCCCACGACAACAGTTGGGATTCTTATTCCTCACTGATTTTTTGACCTTCGGTGATGGAGCCTCGACAGACTTAAAGACAACCCGAAATGTCATTTAATTATTTTTCGAGAAAATCCAGGCCACTCGATATTTCCTACATATTCTAGCACAAGTCATGCCAAATTCACGGAAAAATCCGGCATGACCTTTGCTAAAAAAGGACATATCGAGTGCCTCAAATTTGCCAGAACAAAAATTAATCAACACTCCAGCAAAACATAGGCCACTATAGGAGGTGTAACCTGCAAACATGGCCGGCCACTTGGGCAAGCACATATGCTATTTGAGCAACACAAGATATACATGTTTATATCTACATCATATGAGCATTCAAACTTGATGGAGTAGTTTTCCAATTTGAGCATTCAATAAGCAAAACCAAATCGTAAAATAAATTAGTATTCAAATTAGCATTCATTCAATAAGCAAAACTAAACCATCTCTTTCGTCCGTACATCGTCGAATATTATCACTAATAGATCTCGAATAATATCATACATATAACATTACTAATACAACTAAAACCGTAGTGAACGACGGGTATCGGCGCGGGCGGTGGACACCCAAAGAGAAGGATCCATCACAGGATCATTGCTCCAGTGAGATCCCTAAAGAACCTCCCACATATTGGAGAACCTGTCCTCCAACGCAACCATGTAGCGACGGACGTGCTCATCCTCCTTGCTAACATGGTGACGTACCACCTCCACGGGGTCCTCAAGCCTTTGCACCGTCATTGGCCCACCCGACCACCACCAAAGAAGGTTCGGGTCAATGATGGGCTGGCTCCTCACCAAGCTATGCCCGCCGGAAGGTAACACCTCCCAGTACCAGCCTGGCGGAGCCCAGTCCCGGACATGGCTCCTCACCAAGCCCAGGCCTCCTCCGCCGAGTCGACGACGAGGATGCGGGATAGGCATCATCGACGTCGCTGCGGGAATAATTGGTTTAACTAAAAAAACTAGTTTTATAGTAAAATTTTAATTAGATCATCAAATCTCATATACCTAAATTTTCTTACTAAAAATAAACTAGTATTATTAATTCAACTAGTTCAACTAAGCACTTACTATAAATAAAATAAACTAGTACTTACAAAAATAAACTAGTTTAACTAGTTCTATTAATTTTCTAACTAATTCTATTAAACACTTACTAAAAAACAGTAAAAAAACTATATTGAATAATTTTCTTTAAACTAAACACCACTGCCCTAAATTAGCATCTACTTAATTAGTTACCTAACCTACTTCCCTAACTAAAAAACATCTAAGTTAATTAACTAAATTCACCTAAGTTAATTACCTAAATTCACCTAAGTTACCTAACCTAATGAACTAAATGGAGGGACGAGAAGTACCTCACGATGGTGGAGGAGGCCGGCGGGGGAGCAGAGCTGGCACGGGCAAGGGTGGCCGGCTGGGGAGGAGGACGGCGCGGGAGCAGAGCCGGCGCGGGCGAGGGCGGCCGGCGGGAGAGGTGTGGCACAAGGGATGGCGGTGCGCGAGGGAGGGCGGCGGCGACGACGGCGGAGAGAGGCGAGTGAGTGTGTGAGGGTGGGGGAGTGAGAGAGAGGTGGATCGCGGGCCGTTCGGCTGGATAAAGAGCCCGTAGTAGTAGTGCTTATATGTAGAAAGCGCTACTACTACATCCGGCAGCAGTAGCGCTTCATACATAAAAGTGCTACTCCTATGCCTGGCCTGCCGGCAACGGCCTAGCAATTGTAGTAGTAGTGTTTTTTTTACTAAAGCAACGCTACTGGTAAGTGCATAGTAGTAGCGCTTTTTATAAAAAGCACTGCTGATAAGTAGTAGCAGCGCTTTGTTATAAAAAGCGCTACTACTATGCTACTGTATATAAGCATTTTCCTGGTAGTGACCCTTTGACGGTGAAACAAACACCCAAGGGTCATGTGTTTAAGAAGAAATCGGTGTTCAGGAAATTGCCTTATTGGGAGATTCTACGTGTACATCACTTCATCGATGTCATGCACGTAGAGAAGAACGTATGTGAAAGCATCCTTTGTACTCTGCTCAAGATTAAAGGTAAAAGAAAGGATGGTGACGGTTCACGACTCAATATGCTTGCTGATCAATCAAAACGTAAGAGTGAAGCAGAAGATGATGATAAATTCATCAAAGCTCGCCAGAGTTACAATTTCAGTGCAAAAGAAGCAACACAGTTCTTCACCTATTTGTTGTCAGTTAAGACACCCTCTTCCTACTGTGGAAACATCAGAAGTCTCATGGATGTGAGCTCAAGTAAAATGAAGTTGGGACACATGAAGTCACATGATTTCCACGTAATGTTGACACAAATCCTCCCGGTGGCCATCAGGAATCTGATGGGCAAAGATATAAGAAACACACTCATTGACCTCTGTGATTTCTTCAACCAACTACGGCAGAAAGTTGTAGATCCTGAAGAGTTGGATCATATGCAAGATGATATTGCAAGAATATTGTCCAACATATAGATGCTTTTCCCACCATCGTTCTTTGATGTCATGGTCCATCTCACTGTGCACCTTGTCGACGAGATAAAGTATTGTGGTCCAGTGTTTCTTCGCAACATGTATCCCTTCGAGCGATTCATGGGAATACTGAAGCGCTTTTGTCGAAACCGAAACCATCCAGAGGCAAGCATCCTACAAGGTTATACCACGAAGGAGGTGGTTGAGTTTTGCACCGATACATGTAATAAAGACATATAGATTTGCCCCTCTCTCGCCACGAGGGAAGGCTGGAAGGTAAGTCGGTCCGTGCTGGCACGCAAATGGTTGCACCCAGAGCATTGGTAGAGAAAGCCCATTTGATGGTACTACTTAACAGCCCAATTCTCAGTGCTTAGAGCAAAGAACAGTTGGCGGAGATGCGCCAAAGCTTCTTACCAATTGTGCCTTCATTAGATGTGGATATGAAGGAGCACACTAAGAACTACGCCGAATGGCTGAAGAATCGCTTGGCACAAGGATCCATCGATGACATTGCTACATGGTTTGCACAAAAATCCATCACCTACAGTGTTGATGGACCAAGCATATGACATAAATGGATACACGTTATACACTATGGAAAATGATCAAAAGACCTCATATCAGAACAGCTGTGTTCGAATAGAATGCATCACTGTAAATGAAGCTGATAAAAGGGTATACTATGGAACCATCAAAGAGATTTGGGAGCTTGACTATGTGAAAGTTAAGGTGGCATTATTCAGGTGTGCATGCATCCCTCTTGGTTAGGTAAGTATTGATGAGTATAGGAAGACCTGTGTTAACAGGACAACGATGAAATGTCACGCGGACCCATTCATTCTTGCCAGCGATGCTACCCAGATTTTCTTTGTGGATGACCCCTTGCATAAGAACTGCCATTTAGTGGTGCATGGGAAGAGAAGGGTACTGGGTGTCGATGATGTTTCGATGAGGATGAGTACGATGAATTTGATGAGTTGCCAGCCAAGGGATCACGCACCCCTGTAACAGAGAAGCATAAAATCATCGTAGAACCCAAGTTCATTCGGGGTCAACATAATGATCCTAGTTCCCGGTGTACATGTGAATTAAGCCATAGGACTAGTCTTTATGCCTACCCTGCAACTTAATTCGTTCAATTTAGAACCGTCGCGTGTACTGAATTTGTGAGTTATGCTCGGTTTTCTTTTGATTTAAGAACCATTAATATGTTGACCTTGATATGCTGTCAGCTCAGGCAATGAATATAAACTGTTTTATTATTATTATTATTATTATTATTATTATTATTATTATATCATAGAGGTAGCACACTCAATTGATCTCACTACAGTATATGTGAACAAAAATATGCGATCTTGATTGCGAATAGCACGGTTCGTTGATGAAAGCCGTGTGCCGACCAACCCCGCCCATGATCTGAGTCGCGCTTCTTGATTGGCCAGAACCCACACCCCATGGATCGTACATCTACACTACTGGATGCTCCCAAATCGAACGGCGATCCTCATCCCTTTTGACAGCACATGCAGTTCTGGTTGTAATTTTATTTTATATGCATAAAATGCACGTTAATAACAAAAAATGTCTTAAATATAGCTAACGATACCTGAAATGCGCCAGAAAACTTCAGCAGTAACATCGAGTCCAACTCAACAAATTTGCTTATGTGGCCATGAGTTAATGAGGAGAGAGGTAGTTTGAGAAACTTAGCTAGTTATTGTAACATCACATGTCCCAATGCAATATGAGTCTATAACCTAATAAATGAGGCTTTGCATGTTACCATACTTATGTTACTACCCACTATGAAAGGTAGTTACATAGTCTAGGGATATGTGTATGTTGCTAGTGTATGTTACTCTCCATTGTGGCTAGTCTTAGAGAAAGTACAATAGAGTGACATAAGCAGGCTATAAGGAATAGAATAATATATATTTGGTTATTAGTTGGAGGAAAGAGAATATGAGAGAGAAGAGAAGCGTCCTCTGGGTTAGTAGAGCCAGCTGCAACACGAGTCCCAAGACACTTTGTGAGGATTGGCCAACTATTGATAAACTAGTATGTATTTAAAACTTATTATTGTACATGCCCGCTAAGAGGTTGGCTGTATATGACATGGCAACTTCTTATATCCGACCGTTGGTTGTATTATTAACCATGCTCTTAGTGAGGTTGCTAGTATATCATAGACTAGCTAGTATCACACTCCCTCCTTTTCTGGTTTAGGCTGGTTGTAATGGTGGTATCATAAGCGGTATCATGCTTGCCAACTAGACTTTCTGGATGATGTGGCACACAAATAAATGAGGAAAGAGAGGATGTGGTATCATATCATGATACCATACCATATTAAATGTTGTACTACTTTGTGTGATGCATGACAATTAATAAGGCAACCTAAGATACTAACTTATGATATTATGCATTACGGAAGTAGTATCATACACTAGTATATATCATATGCATGATACTAGTATATGATACTCCCCATTACAACCAGCCTTATAGGGCTCAATTCAAAAATCTCACCAACCAAGGTAGATATGGTGAGTGGTGGAATACTTTTTGTAGTTTGCAAAAACACTCAATTAATGCTTTTGTTTACCTCAAAAAATTATGTTTCCAATGTATTAATTGGAATACATGCATGCATAAAGTGCATGCATTGGTCAACTTTCTCTTAATACTTGCATGCAATGATTTAATGCACCTTGGAATCTGAACATGTGATGGGGAACAACCAGATTGAGCCTTATAAAATGGAAAAACTAAAGTTTTGAGATAAGCCTATAAAACGGAAAGGAGGGAGTATATATGCATGATACTAGTATTTCATCAGTAATACCTCTGTAATGCGCGCATGAATAGTATCATAAGTTAGTGTCTTAGGTTTCATTATTAATTGCCATGCATGACACAAAGTAGTACAACATTTAATATGATACGGTATCATGATATGATACCACACCCTCTCTTTCCTCATTTAACTGTGTGCCACATCATCCAAAAAGTCTAGTTCGCATGCATCATACCGCTTGATACTCCCATATTATGATCAACCTTATTAGGGTGGCCATAGTGGGGGTATCATAGCCGGTATCATGCACTCGGGAATAGCAAATATGATGATGTGGCAAAGAAGCGGTAACATAGGTAGATACCGTAACATATATATTTATATATAATAAATGCTATACTACTTTGTGTCATGCATGGCCATAAATACCGTCATCTAGGATATATATACTACTATATGATACTATATATGCACTATGAAGGTACGTACACAGTATCATACACTAGTATCATATGCATTATACTATATATAATATATGATACTCCCTACTATATAAGGCTGGCCATAGTGGTGGTATCATAGCCGACGATGTCATGCACTCGAAAATAGCAAGTATGCTGATGTGGCAAAGAATTAAATATATAGAGAGAGGGTTAGAGTAACATATAGGTATATACCGTTTCATGTTAAATGCGATGCTAATTTGTGTCATGCATGGCAATAAATATGATCTATGATACTATACTCTATGTATTATACTATGCGCTATAATTAATTAAAGGTAGTATCATATATATATATATATGCATGATACTAGCATATGACACTCTCCACTATGAGTAGCCTAAGTATATATAGCCTAACTAAAACACCCACATGTAGTTGTAGTAGGGGTTTTGACATTAATTAATTATATATGCACTAAAATGCAATGCAAGGTAAGTGCAAAGAATGACTTAAACATAGCAGACGAACTAAAAAATGGGCCGGAACGATGTAGCTAGTAACTGACGATTTGTAGTCCGAAGTGTCACATCTCGTTTTGGAAACTATGATTCTTCTTTTGAGATGTTCCGGTATGGAAGGTGCGAGCACCAAAACTTGTGCCAAACATTACCAACTTTTTTTCCATGCAATCGTGAGAGCACACGACGGTGACACAATGATTTTCGTTATTTTCTGGACCCTATATACATTTCCTGAAATTAAAATACCAACAAGGCCTACGCCTCTTGCCGCACCCTGCGGCCGAACTGTTTGAAGTTTTTTCCCGTTTTCTCGCACACTGAATGAAAACTCGCAAAGCGACACACAAATGATCTTGCTAACATGCACATGTAGTTGCGACTATATATATACATACATACAAATGCAATCTCTTTTTTTGCATATTCATAGTTTGAGATTGCTAGCGAGGCCTGCCGCTTGGTAAAATGTACCAGAAAATCAAACCATAGGGTACAATCGTGATTTCTTACCTTTAGAAAAAAATTGGAGGTGAAACGGTGAACTCATGTTTTCATTCGAACAAAAATATGATGTTAGGTGATGTAAATGGTTTCAAAGAGCACACGGTTCACTCACGAAAGCCATGTGTCCACTAAACCGTGGCCGATGCCCCCCTCTGCCACGCGCGTGATCTGAGTCGTGTGTTCTGATTGGCCAGAACCCAAACCCCACAGATCGTACGTTTGCATCGTTGGATTCTCCTTGATTGAATGGGGATCCTCATCCCTTTCGGAAGCACATGTAAATGTTTTCAAATAGCACACGGTTCCCACAAGAAAGCCGTGTGCCTACCAAACCGTGACTGATGCCCCCCTTTGCTGCGCGCGTGTTCTAGGTCGTTCGTTCTGATTGTCCAGAACCCAAACCCCACGGATCGTACGTCTGCACCGTTGGATGCTCCCAGATCGAACGACAATCCTCATCCCTTTCGACAGGAAATGTAGTCCGGCTGGGAATTGATTTATATGCCAAAATGCACGGTAAATGCCAAAAAATGTCTTACATATAGCACACGAGACCTGAAATGCGCCAGCAAATCAAACCCGTGGTATAATTGTGATTGCTTTATGTGGAAAAAAAATTAGATGCGAAACGATGAACTCACGTCTTCATTTCAAAATTAGTATGTCTCATTTCAAACGAAATTATTCTGTTTGTGCATGAGCGCTTAGAGGAAACCGTTTGCATAGGCCTTTCTACGCACGCGGTGACCGGGGATATTTTTCACCCTTTTTACCTAGACTGCCAACACCCCCCACTGTCCGCCCGCGTTTCACTCAAATAGTCCACCCAATCTCCATCGCCCACTCCCCCTCCCCAGATCCACAAAAGAAACCCTCTCCGGCGCCGCCGTGCTCACCCCGGCCATGTGCCCGCTCATCGTCGTCAAGCCTACCTCCACTACCATTCTCAACATGCAGCGCCCCCCGCCTCGCCGTCTTCGTTTGATCGCCAGCCACCCTCGAGCATATCGACGCGGTAACCCTCGCCTCTCCTGTGGTCCGCCCGGGTTTGCATTAAGAAGTGAGGCATATTTACTCGCAACCCCTCTTCAATTTCGTTCCGTATGTTCCCAAATTGGCTATAAAATAACGGAGAGCGTATATATGTTCATTGTCTACCGTCCTTACTACATATAAGCTGTATTTTTTCAAGTAAGTTACTACCTATTTACAGATCGCGGGCGCCCGAGTCACACAAACTTAACAAATTAGCCGTACATTTTCTAAATTATTGCATGACATGTTTAGAAAGTCTGATACCATGTTGTTAGTTTTATGCTTATCCTCCTTTCATGGGTTTCACATGTGTTCTCTGTAGATGCCAAGTAGCAGCGATAGCAGTCATGCTTCAGGTGATGTATCCTCATCTGATTCGGACAACCCTAGGTCTTTAGCAGATTATGAGGGATCAAGTAATCTTGAACGGGATAGAGCTGCAGAAATTACCCTTTCGGTCAGGACACGGAGGAACACTCCAAGGAAGTACACACACCAGGCTAAAGGTGTATATTAAGTAATCGAGATTGATTTAATGTCTTGGGCTCCAACTAAACCAGATAAAGCACACATGAGGTTTAGGAGTGTGTGTGGATTTGTTGGCAGGGCAAGGCTCAACATTAATCTACTGGGGTTTCGGAAGGCTGACACAGAAACACGGTGAAGGATACTCCGGGAGATCATGGATCACTTCAATGTTCTAGATTTGTGGAGAATGCAAGTGGAACACATTGCACTGAAGAAGGCTAGGGATGCTTGGAGAAACTGGAAGCCCATGTTGTACAAGAAGTACTTGAGTGAAGGCAAGGGCCCAATCCTCGCATACCCCCAAATTACAAAGGCAGACTGGGCAGAATTCAAAAGGGTCAGGGCAACTAAAGAGTTTGCTGAGAAGAGTTTCAAGCAATCGGAACTTTAGAAGAAGAACATACACCCCCACCGTATGGGTGTGGCAGGATACTACGACATGAAACTGATATGGGAACAGGAGGGCAAAGAAGCATAAGCGGCGGGTGGGAATCCGGACTTTAGTGAAATCAGGGGCGAACGCGCCAGAGACTACTTGCTGGCACATGCAAAGATGCGGGATGACATAACTTATTACTTTGATAAATCACATGACGCTGAACTGTATCAAGTGATGTTAGAGGCTTCCAAGATCCCTGGAAGGTTCTGCAGGAACTGAGTTGTGACGCCCCGAGTCCGACACGCCAGGTGTCTTCCAGTTATTCACCGTCATTGTCATGTCATTTGCTTGCGTGTTGCACTTTGTCATGTCATCATGTGCATCTCATTTGCATTCATGTTCGTCTCTTGCATCTGGTCACTTTCTTCGTTGTCCGTTTTGGAATCCGACACTCTCACATGCACCCACCACACCTCCTAGATCTTGTTTCATGAGCAGGAGAAAGATGTTCTCGGAACCGGCCAAGATTTGTCGAGTGGCCTTGGTGTATCACCGGTAGGTCGCTTGTCAAATTTCGTTCCATTTGGAGGTCGTTTGATGCCCCAACGGTTAACCGAAGCCCTCCTTTTTGCAGCCCAACACCCCTCCACAACAGCCCGCTAGCCCATCTAACCCCCCCTACAAGCTCTCTGTCATTGGATCATGATCGTGTGGGTGAAAATCGCTCCTCACTAGCCCTCTCCTAGCTCCCTCTACCTATAAATAAGCCTCCCCCTCCACAAATCACGGGTTAAACCATAGCCCCCTCTCCTCCCGCCGTCAGACATGTCCACCCCGCCACTGGACACATCCGCGCCGCTGTCTTTGGCCAATCATAGCGCGCCACGTGGCCTCCACCGACCCTTTCTCTCTCCCCCGCCGCCGTGGCCCGCCGGGCCCATCACGGGCCCGGACGAGCCAGAACCCCCCCCCCCCCCGCCTTGTGCGCAGCACCGCCGCCACCCCGCCGCCTGCAGCTCGCCGTCGCCCGCGTGCCGCCCTCCGCCTCTAAGCCGCGCCAACGCCCCGCCGCCAGCAGCCGCTGCCGACCCCGTTGGCATCCAACCTCCTCCGCCGCCCCAGTGCCTCCCTGCCTCGCTCCGGGCCGGATCCGGCGAGATCCGGTCGGAGAAGGACCTCGTCGGCCCCGATCTGTCCCCGCGCCACCCAGGGGACCTCCACCGCCGGCGCCGCCGCGCTCCGCCCGGCCCGCCATGGCCTCGGGCCTCCTCTGCCCGTGCCTGCACGCCGACGTACCTGGTCGTCGCCATCCCCCGATCCAAGCAGGAGCTTGCTCCATGCCACCCGATCCACACTGTTCCATTTTCCTCGAGGTGAAAATGGCTAAGTCCCTAGTTTTCTACATCATGCATGCATCTTGTGTAACTCGTAACTCTTTGCATGCTTGTCCGTTTGTGATGTATGATATATGCAACTGTTCATCTCTGAGTGCTCTACCTGGTGGTATAGTTTGCATGCATGTTACTGTCCACCTTGTTGCCTTAATCATTGTTGCAAAAGTGCTAAATGTTATAATCTATTGGAATTTGTCATAACTTGCTAATTTGTCTTTTTCATAGCATTTTGTGTGTTCATCTTTTGAGCATCATGTCCACATGTTTTAGGAGAATATTCATGCCATCTCTACAGTGGTGTAATCCATGCACTTTATTTACCCTGTGGTGACTAGCACAAGCATGCAAAGTGAGGTACTTTCTGTTGCCGATTTCAGTGACTTGATGATTTCTGCAAAGTTTGAATCTAATACATTGTGTTGCCATGTTAACTTGATGCTACAAGTGAATCCATGCATAATCTTGAGGTGCTCAGTAAGGATGTTTTGTAGATCTTGTTATGCTATATCCATCAATGCCCTTATTGACATTTATAGCCTGTTGTAGCTTGTTGTTACGATGCTCTCAATTTGCTAAATAATGTTGCTGTCAGTGTCTTAACAATAAGTTCATTCTTGCCATGTGAATATCTAGTGTTCTATGCATCCTATGGCCATGTTCTTGGCATGAGTAGTTGCACAAATATGCCTTCTTGCTGTTGGTTACATTCACATGCCATGAAATGCTTTGTGGTGAGTTGCTCAAGCTCGCAAACATGCCTACTTGTCACTGTTCCTGCCATGGTCAGTTTATTTCACCAAGTTTGTGAATATGTTATCATTTGCCTTCTTGCCATGATGTTTTGAGTATGTTCATGTTTTGTAGTGATCTACATGTACATGCCTGTCAAGCTCTTTGATGCCATGAGTAGTTCTCGTAGCATATACTTTTGTTGTCTCAAAGTATACATCATGAATCTGTTTTCAGCCTTACTCTGTATTTCACCAAGTCTGAGAATCTGTTATGACTCGTTCACCTATCTTAATGAATGTCATTGATCTACAGGTTATATGGAGATGCTTAGTAATGATGTTTTGCCATGTTTCACCTGTAATTTAATGCCATGCTTTTATTTACCCCATTATTGCAGTATAGCATCATTGTTCCATGCCTCCAACATGTCAACATGTTATTTCTGCTCACATGTATGCTCTGATTTTCACCAAGTCATAATCTGTGTTATTAAGTTCCCTTTTGCATTGATCTCATTGGATTAATCTTGATGCCTATGAACTTGAACCTTGATGTTATTTGAAGCATGTAACCTGTACTTTGAGTGCATATCAAGTTTTTGTCCATATCTTTACTGTAGCATGTTGTTTCCTTGGGCAGATTGTGTTTGAAACTTGTATTGAGTGCATGTGTTGAACAGTTGCTCCGTTTTGAGCATGCTCTATATGAAAATTGCTTCATTTTGCATGTAGTTTCATGTTACCTTGTTGCATCCATGTTTCGGAGTTTTTGTGATTGTGTTTTGCTTTCATTTGCATGAATGCCATGTTTAACTTGTTTTGCTCATATCTTCTCGGTGTAGCTCCGAATTAAATGAACTTTATATGTAACTTGACTAGAAAGATGCGTACAGCATCTTGGTGCACTTTAACTTGCTGCTTAAGAACTTCAACATCATGTGTTATTCAGATCTGGACCAATTTCGAAATTTGCATATGGGGAGTGTCCAGAAGTGTTATATGTTGATTCTGGCCTCATTTAAACTTTCTTTGATGTGTTGTTGTTGTATGCATCATCTCTTTCCATGACTAGCATCATGTAGCCTTGTCATGCATCATACTTGGTTGATCATCATGTCATGTTTATGTGTTGTGTATTTACCATGTTGTTTGCTTCTTTCCGGTTGTGCTCCTTCTCGATAGTTCCTGTTTGTTGCGATCGTGAGGTTTCGTTTGACTACGTGGGTTCGGCTTCTTCATGGACTCGTTCTTCTTCCTAGCGGGATTTCAGGCAAGATGACCGTCACCTTGGATCTCACTACTATCTTTGCTACGCTAGCTGTCTCGATGCTACCGCTATGTCGCGCTACCTACCACTTGTTTATCAAGCCTCCCAAATTACCATGATAGCCTCTAACCTTTTTATCCTTCCTAGCAAATTGTTGTTTGGCTATGTTACCGCTTTGCTCAGCCCCTCTTATACCATTGCTAGTAGCAGGTGCAGTTGTAGATTGTTCCATGTTGGGACATGGATATCATGGGATATCACAATATCTTTTATTTAGTTAATACATCTATATACTTGGTAATGGGTGGAAGGCTCGACCTTTTTCCTGATGTTTTGTTCCACTCATGCCTCCATAGTTTCCATCAGACTGGTGTTATGTTCCTTGATTTTGCGTCCCTAACACGGTGAGGCTTTATGGGCCCCTCTTGACAGTTCTCTTTGAATAAACCTCTTCCAGGAAGGCCCAACTTTGGTTTTACCATTTTCCTAATAACAATTAAATTATGCATGGGGACCGGCCAGCACCCGAGTACTCTTAATCAACCCCGGGCCAGTGCTCCACCTGAGTGTTGGTCCAAACCTGTCAACCGCGGGTGACCGCCAAGGGCAACTCTGGATTTGGCCTACCGAAAGTTTGGACAATCCGATCATGGCCTGAGACGAGATACGCGCGGCTACTATCAGGCTGTCGGCATGTTGGGAGGTCTTGCTGGATTTGTTTTACCATTGTCGAAATGTCTTGTGCACCGGGATTCCGAGTCTGATCGGAGGGTCCCGAGATGGAGGATTGTCTCCGCGGATCATGAGCTTGTCATGGGCTAAGTTGGGACACCCCTACAGGGTTTAAACTTTCAAGAGTCGTGCCCGCAGTTATGTGGTAGATGGGAATTTGTTCATATCCGATTGTACTGGACTTGTAGTAAACTCAATTATAACACACCAACCGCGTGCGTAACCGTGACTGTCTCCTTTTCGGGGAAGTTCAAGAGGGCAACATGGTTGGGTTATGTTTGAACGTAAGTAGATCAGGATCACTTCTTGATCATTACTAGTTCGTGACCGCTTGCGTATTTTCTCATCTTACTCTTGTACTCATAAGTTAGCCACCATCCAATGCTTAGTCGCTTGCTGCCACCTCATTACTTTGCCCCTTCCTTACCCATTAAGCTTTGCTAGTCTTGATACCCATGGTAATGGGATTGCTGAGTCCCCGTGGCTCATAGATTACTACAACAACAGTTGCAGGTACAGGTAATGCAATGATCATGACGTGAGAGCGATGTTTACTTGTTTTGGAGTTCTTCTTCTTCGTCGATCTTGGATAGGTTCCTGGTCCGCAGCCTGGGCTAGCAGGGTGGATGTCATTTGAGTTTCTGTTTGCGTTTCATCCGTAGTAGGATGTTGTTCTCATGTATGATGTTTCATGTATTCTTGCGGTAGTTGTATGCCTATGTATGTATCCCCAGCTATTATGTAATGGAACGATGTAATGATATCCACCTTGCAAAAGCGTCTTCAATATGCGCTTCTATCCTTGGTGGGACCTTCGAGTTCCTTTAGGATAGGGTCGCATATTGGGCGTGACAAGTTGGTATCAGAGCCTCGACCGACCATAGGAGCCCCCCTTGATTGTCCGTAGTTGGCCGTTGTCGAATCTAGAAAAAAAACTTCTTTTTCGGAGTCTAGTTATATCGGAGAGTAGGAATTATTTTTACTTCTCAGTCCCTTCGTCGCTCTGGTGAGAAATATTGACATAGGTGTTTTGGCTTACTCCTCTTCCCCTTCAATTTTTTTCAGGATCACGCAGTTGGTTTGCCGATCGTTGTGTTGTCAGCTCTTTTGATCCGGCGCAATTCTCTTCGAGTCATTCGACCGTCATCGTCTTTTACAAGATCAATCCTCAGTTCTTTCTCAGTGATCTTGTTCCCCCATATGAAGTTGTCTTTCTTTTCCCACCCTCTCACCCTTTTTCTTCTCAGAGCGGGAGTTCATAATCGAGTATCCATCCTATTCATGCGAAGCCTTTGCATTCTTTCGTCAATTATTTCAACACGTGATTTTCTCTTCAAGTTATTCGTCGGTTCCCTGTTCCAAGTGGCCTTTGTTTTTCCCGCCCTCCCACCCCTTTTTTTCTTCCCAGAATCTGAGTCTCTATTTGAGCATCAATTTCATTCATCTGTAGCCTCTTTAGTCTTTCCTCTGTTTTCTCAACCGGTGAATTCTCGTCTAGTTAATTATTGTTCATCTTGTTTTCTTTCCGGTGGATCCAATTCCAGTTTTCGGTGTTGTTCATATTCTTTCCCTAGGCTCAGATGTTTCCTCTTGCTCATTCACCTCTCGCCATTGTATCGTTCTAGAGTGATGAAGACATCTCAAAAGATTCGTGTTTGCGTCCTAATTAATTCAAGGTTGTCACCTCATTCAAGTCTTTAAATCATTCCGGTGCATAATCTCTTCCTAAACCCTTACCAATGGTGTTTTCTTTTCACTGTGCCCTAACCCACATGTCTTTTCCCAGGATATTACCTGACTCTTCTAATTTTCTGGAGTTATTCTCATATTCTTTTTGAAGTATGACGTAAGTATGGTTTCCATCAGTCATATTCTTTTTGAAGATCGATTTCAAATTATTTTCATTGTCGGCTCGACCTCTTCGCTTTGCATTCTCCCAGATTATCTCAACAATTTTGGTGGTGTTGCTCGCCTTCATTATCAGCGTTGAACACCGGAGAACAATTTCTCCTAAATCTTGTCTGTTCTCTCGGAGATTCGTGGTGCTAGCTACATGTTATCCTCTCAAATTGTTTCCAATCGTGTGATTCCTTTCTTACCTATCCGGAGTATTTCAGGAGTTGTTTTCCTCTTCCATTGTCCGGAAGCCTTCATTTCGGAATATTTCTTCATTTAAAGTTTCCAGCTTCGTTCTCCAATTAATCTAAACTGATGCCACTTCATTCATCTCCATATTCATAAGGGTGCATTGTGCAAGAATTCTTTAGTCACCTTGTGATCTCTCCATTCTCTTATATCTAAATCCCCTCCAGAATATTTGTTATTTTAATTCTTACCATCGATTCATTCTCTTTCTTCAGTCATTTCAAATTCTTACGGTGGTTCGTTCAAGATTCTTTTTTCCTTTGTTAGAATATCAATTCATTCGTTCTTTCCAATCCTACCGGTGGTTCATGAAGACCTTCCCAAATTTGCGCTATATATATCTCCTAAATCCTTTTGAAGAGGAATAATTTGTTTGCCAAATCCGTTTGACATCAATTAAATTTGATGAGGATAAGCATAACGTAATTCTTATTCTCTTTTCATCGTGATCAAGTAAATCTTTTCTGCAGAGATTGCTCATAGTAAATACTCTCTCGATTCTAAGTTGTTCATCTTTTGTTTTCCGGAGTTCCAAGTTTTTCTTGGTTGTCTTGTCGGAAAGCTCCATCTAAATCACCGCAAGACTTTAATCTTATTCTTTTCATCCTTCAATTCTATCTCATCATCCATTTGTTACTGGAGTTCTTCATGGTGGTTCGTAAGGATTTAACTCATTCTCGTCATGGATTTAATTCATCAAGATTCTTGTTGGAGTTCAAGTATCCCTACTCTTGCATACCGAAGTGCAACTAATTCTTCCTTGTCTTTCGGATGTGTTGTTTTGCATCTTTCTTTCGTCTCAAGTAAACAACCTTTTCCGTTTGTGGCCTATTATCACCTCATAATTTTGAGATGTTTTTCCATAAGCCCACAACAAGCTTATTATTTTGTTGTTGAATTTCCAACAACTTCACTCAACCCTTCTTCGTAAGGATGCTTTTCCAACTCTATCATGGAAGAAGTTGTCATATTCTTCTCCGCTCTTTTCATTCCACTCTTTCAATTCTTCCAGAGGAGTTGTGTTGTCCCTCTCATCAAGTATCATTCAATCTTGTCAAGTTCATGTTCTATTCCATTCCATGTTCAACTGGGATGCTATCACAATTCTTTCGTTCTTATCCCTTTTCTATCTTGTTCTAACCAGACTGGTTCCAGAGTCTATCTTATTACTTGATCTTTTGATTCTCATCATATTCGT
This sequence comes from Triticum aestivum, assembly GCF_018294505.1. NCBI lineage: Eukaryota > Viridiplantae > Streptophyta > Magnoliopsida > Poales > Poaceae > Triticum > Triticum aestivum. The sequence goes on from NC_057809.1 coordinate 323,475,028, forward strand.
TGTTCCTCTTTTCTACTCGAGTGTTCTCGACTTTGTTCTTCTTCTCTCTTCAGCTCTTGTTTTACCTCATCCTCTTTCTCTTCCGTGTTGTTCCTAAGATCTCGAGACGAGATCTTCTGTTAGTGGAGGAGAGTTGCGATGCCCCAAGTCTGACGTGCCAGGTATCTTCCAATTATTCGCCATCATTGCCATGTCATTTTCTCACATGTTGCACTTTGTCATGTAATCATGTGCATATCATTTGAATCCATGTTCATCTCTTGCATCTGGTCACTTTCTCCGTTGTCCGTTTCGGAATCCGGCACCCCCACATGCACCCGCCGCACCTCCCAGAGCTTGTTTCGTGAGCGGGAGAAATTTTTTCTCGGAATGGGATGAGATTTGTCGAGTGGTCTTGGTATATCACCAGTAGGTCGCTTGTCAAATTTTGTTCCATTTGGAGGTCGTTTGATGCCCCAACGGTTAACCACGTTAACCGAAGCCCTCCTTTTTGTAGCCCAACACCCCTCCATAACATCCCACTAGCCCATCTAACCCCCATCCATGCTCTCCGTCATTGGATCACGATCGTGTGGGCGAAAACCGCTCTTAAATAGACCTCTCCTAGATCCCTCTACCTATAAATAAGCCTCCCCCTCCACAAATCACGAGTTAAACCCTAGCCCTTTCTCCTCCCGCCGCCGGACACATCCATGCCGCCGCCTTCGGCCAATCGTAGCGCGCCACGTGGCCTCCACTGGCCCTCTCTCTCCCCCTCTGCCGCGGCCTGCCAGGCCCATCGTGGGCCCGCGCGAGCCCGGAACCCCGCCGCCTGCAGCTCGCCGTCGCCCGCGCGCCACCCTCCTCTGCTAAGCTGTGCCGCCGCCCCGCCGCTTGCAACCGCCGCTCACCTCGTTGGCCTCCGACCTCCTGCACCACCCCATCGCCGCCCTGCCTCGCCCCAGGGTTGATCCAGCGAGATCCGGCCGGAGAAGGACCTCGCTGGCCCCGATCCGTCTCCGTGCCACCAAGGGGACCTCCTCCGCCAGTGCCACCGCGCTCCGCGTGGCCCGCCATGGCCACGGGCCTCCTTTGCTCGCGCCCGTATGCCGACGTACCTGGACGTCGCCATCCCCCGATCCAACTAGGAGCTTGCTCCGCGCCATCCCGATCCACACCGTCCCGTTTTCCTCGAGGTGAAAATGGCTAAGTCTCCAGTTTTCAACATCATGCATGCTTCTTGTGTAACTTGTAACTTTGTGCATGCTTGTCCGTTTGTGATGTATGATATATGGAATTGTTGATCTCAGAGTGCTCTACATGGTGGTATAGTTTGCATGCATGTTAGTGTCCATCTTGTTGCCTTAATCATCATTGCAAAAGTGCTAAATGTTATAATCTGCTGGAAGTTGTCATAACTTGTTGATTTGTCTTTTTCATAGCATTTTGTGTGTTCATCTTTTGAGCATCATGTCCACATGTTTTAGGAGCATATTCATGCCATATTTACAGTGGTGTAATCCATGCATTTTATGTGCCCTGTGGTGACTAGCACAAGCATGCAAAGTGCGGTACTTGATGTTGCTGATTTTAGTGACTTGATGATGCGGTACTTGATGTTGCTGATTTTAGTGACTTGATGATTTCTGCTAAGTCTGAATCTACTACATTATGTTACCATGTTAACTTGATGCTACAAGTGAATCCATGGATAATATAGAGGTGATCACTATGGATATTTTGTAGATCTTGTTATGCTCTATCCATCCATGCCTTTGTTTGAATTTATAGCCTGCTAGAGCTTGTTGTTGCCATGCTCTAAATTTGCTAAATAATGTTGTTGTCAGTCTGTTAATAATAAGTTCATTCTTGCCATGTGAATATCTAGTGTTCTATGCATCCTACGGCCATGTTCTTGCCATGAGTAGCTTCACAAATATGCCTCCTTTATTTTGGTTACATTCACATGCCATGAAATGGTTTTTGGTGAGTTGCTCAAGCTCACAAACATGCCTACTTGTTGTTGTTCCTGCCATGTTCAGTTTATTTCACCAAGTGTGTGAATCTGTTATCATTTGCATTCTTGCCATGATGTTTTGAGCATGTTCTATTGGTTTCTAGCAGTAGCTCAGTGTTCATGTTTTGTAGTGCTCTGCTTGTACATGCTTGTCATGCTCTTTGATGCCACGAGTAGTTACCGTAGCATATACTTTTGTTGTCTCAAAGTATGCATCATGAATCTGTTTTCAGCCTTGCTCTTTTTTTCAGTCTGACAATCTGTTATGACTTGCTCACTTGTCTTGATGAATGCCATTGATCTAGAGGTTATATGGAGATGCTTAGTAATCATGTTTTTACATGTTTCACCTGTAATTCAATGCCATGCTTTTGTTTACCTCATTCTTTCACTATAGCATCATTATTCCATGCCTCCAACATGTCAACATGTTATTTCTGCTCACATGTATGCCCTGTTTTTCACTAAGTCATAATCTCTATTATTAAGTTGCCTTTTGCATTGATATCATTTGATTAATCTTGATGCCTATGAACTTGAACCTTGATGTTATTTGTAGCATGTAACCTGTAATTTGAGTGCATATCAAGTTTGTGTCCATATGTTTACTGTAGCATGTTGTTTCCATGATTGCAAAGTGCCTAGTTGCTGTTTTGGGCAGATTGTGTTTGAAACTTGTATTGAGTGTATGTGTTGAACCGTTGCTCCATTTTGAGCTTGCTATATATGAAACTTGCTTCGTTTTGCATGTAGTTTCATGTTACCTTGTTGCATCCATGTTTTAGAGTGTTTGTGATTGTGTTTTCCTTGCATTTGCATCAATGCCATGTTTAACTTGTATTGCTCATATCTTTTAGGCCGTATCTCCGAATTAAATGAACTTTATATGTAACTTGACTAGAAAGAAGTGTAGATCATGTTGGTGCACTTTAACTTCCTTTTTAACAACTTCAACATAATATTTTCTTCAGATCTGGACCAATTTTGAAATTTGCATATGGGGAGTTTCCGGAAGTGTTATATGTTGATTCCGGCCTCATTTGAACTTTCTTCGATGTGTTGTTCTTGTATGCATCATGTCTTGCCATGAGTAGCATCATGTAGCCTTGTCATGCATCATACTTGGTTGAGCATCATGTCATGTTTATGTGTTGTGTGTTTACCATGTTGTTAAATTATTTCCGGTTGTGCTCCTTCTCGATAGTTCCTGTTTCGTTGCGATCGTGTGGTTTCGTTCAACTATGTGGGTTCGGCTTCTTCAGGGACTCGTTCTTCTTCCTAGCGGGATTTCAGGTAAGATGACTGTCACCTTGGATCTCACTACTATCTTTGCTATGCTAGTTGTCTTGATGCTATCGCTATGTCACGCTACATACCACTTGTTTATCAAGCCTCCCAATTTGCCATGATAGCCACTAACCTTTTTACCCTTCCTAGAAAACTGTTGTTTGGCTATGGTACCTCTTTGCTCAGCCCCTCTTATAGCGTTACTAGTTCAGGTGCAGCTGTAGATTGTCCCATGTCGGGACATGTATATCATGGGATATCACAATATCTCTTATTTAATTAATGCATCTATATACTTGGTAATGGGTGGAAGGCTCGGCCTTTTTCCTGGTGTTTTTTTCCACTCATGTCGCCCTAGTTTCCGTCATATGGTGTTATGTTCCTTGATTTTGCGTCCCTAACACAGTGAGGGTTTATGGGACCCTCTTGATAGTTCGCTTTGAATAAAACTGTTCCAGCAAGGCCCAACTTTGGTTTTACCATTTTCCTAATAACAACTAAAACTTGCATAGAGACCGGATAGCACCCGAGGACTCTTAATCAACCCCAGGAACAGTGTTTCTCATGAGTGTTGGTCCAAACCTGTCAACCGCCGGTGACCGCCAGGGGCAACTCTGGATTTGGCCTACTGGAAGTTTGGATAATCCTATCCTGGACTGAGACGAGATACGCGCGGTTACTATCAGGGTATCGGCACGTAGGGAGGTCTTGCTGGATTTGTTTTACCATTGTCGATGTGCACCAGAATTCCAAGTCTTATCAGAGGGTCACGAGATGGAGGATTGTCTCCGTGGATCGTGAGCTTGTTATGGGCTAAGTTGGGACACCCCTGCAGGGTTTAAACTTTCAAGAGTCGTGCCCGTAGTTATGTGGCAGATGGGAATTTGTTAATATCCAGTTGTAGTGTACTTGAAGTAAACTCAACTAAAACACACCAACCGCTTGCGTAACTGTGACTGTCTCTTTTCGGGGAAGTTCGAGAGGAGAACACCGTTGGGTTATGTTTGAACGTAACTTGATCAGGATCACTTCTTGATCATTACTAGCTCAGCACCGTTTGCGTAATTTCTCATCTTACTCTTGTACTCGTAAGTTATCCACCATACAGTGCTTAGTCGCTTGCTACAACCTCACCACTTTACCCCTTCCTTACCCATTAAGCTTTGCTAGTCTTGATACCCATGGTAATGGGATTGCTGAGTCCTCGTGGCTCACAGATTACTACAACAACAGTTGCAGGTATAGGTAATGCGATGATCATGATGTGAGAGCGATGTTTACTTGTTTTGGAGTTCTTCTTCTTCATCGATCTTGGGATAGGTTCCTGGTCGGCAGCCTGGGCTAGTAGGGTGGATGTCATTTGAGTTTTTGTTTGTGTTTCATCCGTAGTCAGATGTTGTTCTCATGTATGATGTTGATGTATTCTTGCGGCAGTTGTATGCCTTCGTATGTATCCCCAGCTATTATGTAATGGAACAATGTAATGATATCCACCTTGCAAAAGCGTCTTCAATATGCGCTTCTAACCTTGGTGGGACCTTCGAGTTCCTTTAGAATAGGGTCGCATAATGGGCGTGACATCAGGGCCGTGTGACATTATGTCCATTGCTTTGGAAACAAAAGAGCCCCAGGTCATGCAAGGGGTATAGGTGTTAATGTCCCGCACAAGAGGGCTTTCACACGCAGCAAAGAAGACATGCTGAGCATGAAAAAAGCGAGGAGTGAAATGAAGCAGAATGCATTGTATGAAAGGTTGAGGAAGGATATTTATTCGGCTGTTCGAAAGGATGTTGAGGAGTCAATGATGATGCAGAATACTCTAACACTGAAAGATAGCCAGCAAATGGGAGGGGAGGCGGGCATGGAGGATGCTACTTATTGCATGACAACACTGCACAAGATTAGCTGTGCATCAGCTGACCCCAGCGACACTGAGACTGCAAATGCTCGTGATGATGCTATGTCTAATCTATCTGGAATGAAAGACGGACTGAATGGCGTGCTTACACATTATGAAGGTACATTAAAATGTGCAACAGCCTGGGTTTGCCCACCCTTCTCGCAAGATGGCCTCTTCTTGGATAATGTGCCATTGAAGTCGGGCTGTGTGAAGTGCTACGTGACTGAAGTAAAGACTGGATTCAATGAATTTGCCCTGAAGAATTTCCTAGGAGACTTCGATGAGCAAAGGACCTTGGGAGAAATACTGTTACATCACATCCAGTAGCCATGAAAGGAAATAGAGTTCATTGATGAGATCCCTGAAGCCCCGCCAAGAGCAACCACTATCGCCCCTCAATCGGTGACGCTCTCCTTGCCATAGTAGCTCTCGCGGGCTAATGCATCAACATGTGATCAGCCGGCCCGACTTTGTGGCGTACAGGCCATGTCATCCTCCGCCCCAAAGCAGCCAGTAGCAAGGCCTACAACTGCTGAAGACGCACCACCGGTTCAGATGCTGACCGCTGAAGCAACAGGGGAGACCCAGCTGCAGCACATGCTTAGCAGACCAACCTAGTGGAACAGACTACTAAGCAGTCTGATGCTTTGGAACCGCCTACTAAGCAGTGTGTAGGTCTAGAACCGACTGCTCATCAGTCCGTCGGTCCGCAGTTGCATGATCAGCATACCAATGCGTCAGCACTTCCTTCTCAACAAACTAACGTGTTGGCACGGCCTCCTCAGCACACCGACAAGTTGGCACCACCTGCGCAGAAACCCGACATAGCTTTAATGCATGGTCAGCAGTCCAATGCCTCTGCTCCTACAGCCTAGCAGTCCATCACAGTAGCACCGCCAGCTCAGTGGTCCGACATAGATAAACCGTGTGCTAAGTAGTCCGTCCAAGATTCACCCTCGGTAGTCTACCTTGCAGGCAACCAGACGTTCTGCTAGAAATGCTTCAAGTACCAAGAAGGAAGTGGCCAAAAAGGCTACACCCACGACCACGAGGAAGCGCAGTGGGGAAGGGAAGAGGATAGAGAATGATTGCCTCTTACTTAAGGCACTCATCGCCCAGAACCAAATTAATAGCACTTATTCGAATCTGGGAGTAATATTATTTCTGACGCCATGGATGATGAGGAAGTACATTTGTTACATGCTAAAAGTAAAGCAGACATACTTCAAGAACGCTATTACGTCCATGGTCAGACATTTCTTGTTGACGAATACTTTGATGAGTGCAGCTCCAGCTATCGCGAGTTACATGAATATTGCATGGATCTAATGTCAGCAGGTCATCATGGTTTGCTACTCCACTACAGTAGAGATCATTTCCGACACGATGTTGGTTCCATCGATGTGAGTTTCGAGTACTTACATCTCTTCTTCAACTTCAACGTCCTCGATGCCACTCTTGTTAGATGCATGATTTTGTAAGTACTTAACAAACTCTGATCAACTTCTCCATATAAGATTGTAAATGATAAACAGCTAACTCAATTTTATTCCTCTCAAGGCACTACAAGAAATATGTCAAATTGCGACCATCACTTATGGTCACTGAAACATCATTATTTTTCATTTGCGACCTTTTTGTGACCAAAAACAGAAGGTCAAAAGCTGACGCTCGTAAACTGAAATTCACGACCTTCTTTGTGAGAAGGTCGTGGAATGCAACGACCAAAACAAAAGGTCATTAAAACCATGACCTTTTGTTTCGGTCATTGGCTGTGTGCCCAAGCCATGTCAGATCCGACGTGGCAATTTGATGTGGCAAAAATGCGACCAATTGAAAAGGTCGTTGATAAGATCCAGCCCAGTCCAATTCGACGCTTTACATGGGCCGAGCCCACTAATGCAGCCTTTTTACTGTATATTTTTTCTATTAATTTTCGCTAGCTACATGGGCCTGGCCCAACATTTTAGGCGTTTTATTTCTAGGCCGTGGCCTTTTTACACTGTTTGGGCCTTCATAATTTAGAGCTAGTGCCACTAGTTTGATGGGTCCCACTTACCATAATCTCATACATTGGTCCCACATGTCATAAATTTCAGAATTGCTCAGATTAATTTCATGAGTTGGTCCAACTAGTTAGGTTTCCATTTCACAAGTTTTCAAATCACAAACATAATCAATATCTCAAACAGAATGAAACAAATGCAGTTCCGCAATTAACACTAAATTAGTCAATCTTTACAGATATGACTACAATCTATACATACTCTCGTACAACCTAGAGATGACTACTATTACAATATTACAATGAACATGCAATTCTTCACTGAGTAGGGTTACATGGCTTCGAACTTCAACTTTCTTAGGCCTCAATCTCCTGTAAAAGAGTGAACACAAAGACTAACAACATTAGAGTCTACACATGCTAGGCCTAGCATTGGTTAAAAATAACTAACAATCACATGACGAAGTCCTAGAATGAAATTCCGGTAGTGACCCGATCCATAGAAAACAGAACAACAAGGTCATGAGCTGATTAAACGGTCTAACACTGGGGTTCAAGGAAACGCGGACCCGAATGTTTTGCGCATAGAGAAACATACAAAAACGATCTGGGCGTCTCTTGCAGCTATCAAACCATTCTGAGTACTCCATTTGTATCTTCTTCTTTTCCTGCACTCCCGGCTGGATCTGATTGCAGCATATAAAAAGAACTCGTTCATTTCATCAGTATGAGATCTAAATGTTTGCCACTCGGTAGATAACCAAGGAGGCCTTGATATAAACAGGGGTACGTGTAAATATATTTGTTCACAGGCTTGAATACATCGCTAGGAACTTTAAGTACAGAACATGTAACATGGTGGCTACATAAACAGAATGAGATGTGGCATGCTTAAAAGTCTGAGCCCGTGCTATGCCTATATATAATCAGGTGCAGCTTAAATATACGTGGGAACATACTGAAAGGAACAAGCTATCATGATGATATCCGATCGACTAGATTTGGGAGAAACCTGATCAAGCCAACACAAAAAAGAAATAGAGCAAGATTTGAGCTGTACCTGCAGAGTGTTACTTATGGTGGAACTAGCAGGAGACTTGCTCGGATTTAGTCAACACGAATTGTAAGTGTAAAGAAGATCATCTTGGCTGTTACACATGAAAAGAAAAGACAGTGTGTTTTTTAGACTGCACGGTCAGCAACAACAACAACAACAACAACAAATGTACAGAATGTTTAGGTACACAAGCATGTGTAGCAAGCATTAAAAGTTCAATCTGTTTGGTGGAAGGCACCATTGATCTCGTTCTCACAGCCATACTTACACGCACACATGCAGTTTTAGTTAATTAAATGAGCAGGCAACAAAGGAAATTACAGATCTAGGGGCAGGAGGTAGCGAGAGCAACTCAAGATATACACTATAGGAGGGATCGACAAGATGTAGGGGATGGAGGTATCTCACTTGGTTTCAAAATAAGATGCACACAAAGACAACCACATAAATATAGCAGTGCATAGTAGTGAGGAAACAGGGACATCTCTTTGCCAACATGTATAATTTGGAGCAGCAGTAGCGAGCAGAGGGAGATGGAGCTGCTTATTAGCTAAGGCAGAAACAGAAGCATATGAGGAGGAAAGCTACATGCGTGTGCACTTGCGAGGCCACATATTCTGGGTCTTCCACCACACTAGCCACCATCATGTACCCGTCGCCATCAGCAATGTTGCTCCTGCAGCAGCAACAGATAACCATTTATAAATTAAATGGACCAGCTACACGTACAAGGTAATACTAAGCATGTAAGTATAGTCCAGCAACATGTACAAGGTTATACTAAGCATGTAAGTACAATCCAGCTACACGTACAAGGTTATACTAAGCATGTAAGTACAAGATAACCATTTATACATTAAACGGACCAGCTACACGTTCAAGGTTATACTGATCATGTAAGTACAGTCTAGTTACACGTACAAGGTTATACTAAGCTTGTAAGTACAGTCCAGCTAAACGTACAAGGTTATACTAAGCATGTAAGTACAGTCTAGCTCTGAAGTGGATGGCAAAGTGTGACTGTTCTTGTTGCTACTTTAGCCAACTGAGCTAATTAATCTCATCAACCTAATACACTTCAAATATTGAGTACATCAGCAACATCTACTTGTTACTGGAGTTCTAGTTCAAGATGGCCAGAGGCCACTTGGCATGATGGAACCTGCACAATTTCCACCATATATATGAATGAGTTAGAAAGAAAACTAGAGTTGAACTACCCAGCCACATACATACATACATACATACATACATACATACATACAGGAACAAAATTTGATTACACAAGAAGGTAGCTGGAGTGGTGGTGGTTGAAATGAAAATCGACGACCACGGCTCAGTGAGGAGAGGAGCTCAACATTGAAGTTTCGCAAAACAGGAATTTCATTAATTTGAGAGTGGGTTCTAGTAGCTCAAGCTTAGTTAAGTTAAACACTTAATACTAAACAACAGCAACACTTGAACCGTAACATGTCCAGAAAGGAAATAAAACATGAGACGAGTATTGATAGCAAGTCCACAAAGGACATCCAATGGTTTCAGCCACATCCTAATAAACCTGCAACATTCTTTAGTACCAAATTATCAGCAACAAATCAATGGCCAGATGAGCACCACCACAACAAATTGACACTAACACTTCGCCCATGCAAGATGATGATTGCATACATACAAATCATGTGCTGGCAGAAAAAATCAAAGCAGGAGCTCATCTTCTCTCTCTATTTGGAAACTAACAACCTAAATAAAATAAAATAAAAGCATGACTTGTTCATACAGATCCCTCTAAAATTCCTTGGCACAAGTGCATCACATATTCATCAACTTAGCAGTAGAAGTAGTGAGCACAGGAAGAGGGGGAGGGAGATGGAGGAGCTACCTGTCATGGTCGCAATGGAAGCAGAGGAGCAGACCCCTCTTGCCCCTCCCCCTCAAGCAGGACAGGGCTGCCGACTGGGTGCGCCCCTACTCCTCCGCCTCCTCGAGCAGGAGACCCCCTTCCCCTAATGCTGATTGGCGTGCCACATCATTAGTCACCCTGCACACAGTAAGTTTCATATGTTCGGAACAAATCATCATGTTGACCAGTTAGGGAATCATGAGAAGGAAGTGGGAGGGTGGATCACGATGGTCTCACCTCGTTACCGTCGTCATCATCCAACCCTGGCGACCAAGTACATATCCAAGCCAGTTCACGAATCCATGGATGCTAGCTTGCCTACCAGCTCCAACATTGTGCCCCTGGATGCCACAAAAACAACCTGACTTATAAGCATAGATAGGGAAGATCAAAAGTGAAACAACATACTAATGCTACAGTGCCTCAGAGTATAATTTTAATATAGCCAGCAACACATAAAGAAATAATATCTATAGATGATTCCATACAAAGTAGAATAGTTGTACTTGGCAATGCACACTAGCTAACAGAATGTCCACAATAAATATTTTGGCTAAACTACTTTCCTTGACAGCTTTAAAAATTACAACAATGATTCATCTCACTATTTCTAGAGGTTGTAATGAATCAAACCAACCCCTGTTGCTTGGAACTGAACCCGAAGCTCCTTCCTTATTTAACAACCTAAAGTATACATGATGCAGATTTGTACAATTTCTAGATTAAACAGACTCCTTGTGTACCTTAACGGATTAATTAACAGTCCATTCATGTGCTGATTACCTAGACTACAGTGCAAGCAACTTGCGCAAAGGGCATAAGTGAGCAACTCTTTGCCCTTCACCATACAGAAACTTGGGCCTAACGAGATATTGATTGTATTGAATTCACGATCGGCTTATGTGAAAACCAACCCGTCCATAGCTAATGCGGAATATTCCTAGGTAAGTGTTGATTAAATGTTGGCACCAAGGTAAGGCACCCAATTAAACATGCGAGGCCTCGAATCTGGCACGGGCAAACCCGGAACAACACCAACGGTGGGAGGCGCGGCGCCGCAAGGAATCAAAGCAGTGTCGTTGACTCGCTGGAGTGGCCATGAAGGATGGGGCGGAGGGGGAAAGGGGGTCGGGAGAATACGTACAACTCTCGGGGTCGTCGGTGCAGCCGAAGATCCCAGTGTACCACGGCTCGTTGGCGGGCTGCTCGTAGCTCTTCGGGAGGACCTGGCTGCACTAACCGCACCTCCAGCCCTCGAGCTGCAGCAGATCAGATCGGGCAATAGGGTGAGACAACAGGAGCAGCGCGGGGGATGGGCGAGAAGCGGCGGGGGAAGGGATGCACTTGGGGGACGTGGACGGGCTGGTTGAGCTCGCCGGGGGCGTCCTGGTCCTTGGTTAGCTTGACATAGTAGGACGGGTGGCCCTCCTCTGCGAGAGGGGAAGGTCGCTGGTGAGGCTGAGGCGGGCGGCTCGCTGGATCTGGAAGGGGTGGGGGCGTGGGTAGAGGGGCCAAGGTGCGGCGGCGGTCAGGATCGATGGGAAAGGACGAGGGCGAGGCGATGGGGAAGTGGGAGTTAGGGTTTGGGGGTAGTTGGGCTGCGGTTGGGTGAGATGGAGAGGGGGTGAGGGCTGTCGTTGGATCTAGAAGAATCCGACGGTGTTTCATCATGATTATACCTGGCCAGATGAGCCGGCCTTAGCGTGCCGACCCGATAGCCCGCGTGCTCGGCCCGTCATGGGCTGGCCCGGCACGTGGCTTAATGTGTAGTGCCCGACACGTGGCCCGGCTAGGGTCGTGCATGGGCTGGCTAGCCAGGCACGTGTGCTGGCCCAGCATGGCATGATTAGCAGCTAGCATGTCACAGGAAACCATGAAGCCAGGAGGCATACATGTATAATATACGTACATGCATGTGCAACGACACGAGCTGACGAACGCACTGAGTGAGGAGGCGTGCATGCATGCAGCTAAGATGCAATAAAAAAGGTGGCTTGTAGTGCATGCAGGTGCAATGGCACGAGCCAACGAACGCGACTGCCATGATGCTTCACACGATGCGGCACCCCCCGTGAGGCCGTGACGAGGCGCTCGGGTGCTTGCTCCTTCCCGTTCCACTCAGGCCAGTGTGCCGGCCCGTGAGGCTGCTGTGCCGTTCCTGGGCCGAAGAGGCGAGCACGCGTGACAGTCCGGCACGGCCCATGTATTATACGTGCCTGGCTGGGCCATGTCGGGCCTGGCCCGTGTAAGCCTGCCGGGTCGTGCCGTGCCAGATTGGCCCATTTAGCGAGGTGTAATCATGATCCGCGTGATATGCTCATGGACCAATCAGAACACAGCAAACAATTTGAAGACCTCGTGACCAATAAATTGGTCGTAATCGATTAGAGATAGTTTTTCAAGAAAAAAACCATTTTTCATTTTTGAGTGTTCAAAATGAGTTTTTCTGTAAAAGACCTATCAAATATTTGTTCAAATGATATCATATTTTGCAAAGTTTACATCTTGGATTGGCAAACGATATTGACAAAGGAAGTTTTCATTTTCTTTGGATGAAAAATCAATTTTCTATTTTCCGAGTGCCCAAAATAATTTTTTTGTGTCAATTTTATAAAATACTAGGCCATATTTAATGCACAATTGACCAAATGGTTTGGTATCAAAAGTTTTGATCCACCTCTGGTGAAAAACACAAATTTCTGCCGATTCAGCAGGAAGCGGGTCAAATTTGAACTACAGCTACCTCATAGTTTTCTCTTTATTTTTTTCCAAAAATCATTTCTTGGTACATAAGTATCTATTTAATCATAGAAATACCAAAAAAAATTCAAGATTCAACCACTAGCTAGGAACGGTCATTCCCACCATTTTGACCGCATTTTGAAACAAGCATTAAAAATTCAAAAAAATCAAAAAATTGGAAAACCTTCGCATTTTGTCATTACATGGGACCAAGTTACCAGAAAAAATAATAAACTAGTAATACGACAATTGTTTTAAAAAAGTGTTCTCAGAAATGAGCTATCATGTGTGAAGATTCATGGGTTTCAAGTCAAATAATCAATCTTACGCTCACATTCATGGCATAGTTTGTTCAAATGATCTCATATTGTTCACAAGGGTGCATCTTGGAATGGCAAACAATGTTGCCTAAGGGAGTTTTTATTCTCTTTGGACGAAAAATCAATTTTCCATTTTTCGAGTGCCCAAAATGAGTTTTTTTTCTGAAGGACCTACCATATATTTGTAGCAAAATTGGACCAAATAAATTTTATAAAATACTAGGCCATATTTAATGCACAGTTGACCAAATGGTTGGGTGTCAAAAGCTTTGATCCACCTCTTGTGAAAAAGACAAATTTCTATCGATTAAGTAGGAAGCGGGTCAAATTTGAACTGCAACTGCCTCATAGTTTGCTCTTTATTTTTTCCAAAATCATTTCTAGGTACATAAGTATCTATTTAATCATAGAAACAGCAAAAAATCGAAGATTCAAGCAGTAGCTAGGAACGGTCATTCCCGCCGTTTTGACCGCATTTTGAAACGGGCATAAAAAATTAAAAGAAAATCAAAAAATTGGAAAACCTTTGCATTTTGTCATTACATGTGACCAAGTTACTAGAAAAAATAATAAACTTGTAATATGATGATTATTTTTAAAAAATGTTCTCCGAAATTAGTTATCATGTGTGAAGATTCATGGCTTTCAAGCCAAATGGTTAATCTTATGGCCACATTCATGGTATAGTTTGTTCAAATGACCTCATATTATGTACAAAGGTGCATATTGGAATGACAATCAATTTTGGCTATGGAAGTTTTCGTTTTCTTTCGACGAAAAATTCATTTTCCATTTTTTGAATTCCCAAAATGAGTTTTTTTGTGAAGGAGCTACCATATATTTGTTGCAAAATTGGACCAAATAATTTTTTTGAAATATTAGGCCATATTTAATGCACAATTGACAAAATGGTTGGGTATCAAAAATTTTGATCCACCTCTTGTGAAAAAGATAAATTTCTGCCGATTCAGTAGGAAGCGGGTCAAATTTGAACTGCAGATGCCTCATAGTTTGCTCTTTATTTTTTCCAAAAATCATTTCTAGGTACATAAGTATCTATTTAATCATAGAAACAGCAAAAAATCCAAGATTCAAGCACTACCTAGGAATGGTCATGCCCGCCGTTTTGACCGCATTTTGAAATGGGCATAAAAAATTTAAAAAAATCAAAAAATTGGAAAACCTTCGCATTGTGTCATTACATGTGACCAAGTTACCAGAAAAATAATAAACTTGTAATACGGTGGTTATTTTTAAAAAGTGTTATCGGAAATTAGCTATCATGTGTGAAGATTCATGGCCTTCAAGCTAAATGGTCAATCTTATGGCCACACTCATGGCATAGTTTGTTCAAATGATCTCATATTGTGTAGAAAGGTGCATCTCGGAATGACAAACAATGTTGGATAAGGAAGTTTTCATTTTTTTGGAAGAAAAATTCATTTTCCATTTTTTGAATGCCAAAAATGAGTTTTTTTGTGAAGGAGCTACCATATATTTGTTGCAAAATTGGACAAAATCATTTTTCTAAAATATTAGGACATATTTAATGCACAATTGAAAAAATGCTTGGGTGTCAAAAGTTTTTATCCATGGCTTGTGAAAAAGACAATTTTGTGCTGATTCAGCACGAAGCGGGTCAAATTTGAACTGTATCTGCCTTATTGTTTGCTCTTTATTTTTCACAAAAATCATTTCCAGGTATATAAGTATCTATTGATGTTTTGATGGTGGACAAGGGCCCCAACTCTAGAGCGCGTAAACTCGCATGCCCGCCGCGTGGTTACCGCATGACAGTGGCGTTGCCATGTGTTCTGGGTGGCCTAGGCATGTCTAGTGGGTTGGGTACTCCACAGGTAGGTGCTAGTAATAAAATTACAACATAGCCTTCTCACGAGGAGACTGAACTATGCTCAAACATGAATTAGCAGTCAAGTGTTTGATTAGCGGTACGGGAAATGCACGTGGCCAATGGGCATGAGTTTTGTCTGAGGATGATCATCTACTAAGGAGACTGTCTTCATAAATTTTTAGCTCAAAAGGAGGAGCCTAGGTGGTACCTGCTTTTCAAAGTACCACATTGGACAGAAATATGAATGTTGAAGCTAGGCTCAAAATAATGAATGTATTGAGCTGAAATTTGGTGGAGGATGGTTATTTGGGCATAGGAAAGCACTGTGGAAAATTGATACCATTTGGACATGCCAAAGTGGTACTTCCTCCACAATGCTCTTCTCTGGGTAGAAACTTGGGAAAATTAATGAGAGAAATTGGATAAATGAAATGAGCTCAAATTTGGTGTAGGTAAGTTAAATAGGTATGGTAAAGTTCGCAAAAAGTTTGAGGGTAATAGGATAACACTTGCTTTGCAATGTGCCAATCTGGCCATAAAATAGAAATTAAACCTCGGCTCACATAGATGATTTGATTAAGCTGCAATTCGGAGGAGGGTTATAATTTGGGCATATGAAGTCACTGTATAAATTTCATGCCATTTGGATATATAAAAATGGCACTTCCTTCACAATGCTCTCCACTGAACAGAAAATTGGGAAAAATATTTAGGGAAAATGGTTAAATTAAATGAGCTAAAAGTTTGTGGAGAGCTATGGTATGGGCGTATAGAGGATGTGGCAAAAATTCAACTCATTAGGATATGCATAGCTAGTACTCCCTTCACAGAGCTTCTAGTTGAACGAAAACTTTGGAAATTTGCCGAGGAAGATTTATTGGGCAAATGGAGCTGAATTTTTTCATGAGGCAATGATTTGTATAGGAAACAGTGCCCAAACATTTTGAGGGCAATCAAGAATATATAAATAGCACTTCCTTCACAAAGTGTTGTTTTGAACAGAATAGGAAAATGAATATTGTTGAATTACTTTTGAACTAGGCAAGGAAGGTTTTTTACATATTTGACGAATATATGACCCAAAGAATTTATGAGATTTTTTGGGGAATTTTGGGAATGATAGAAACATAGGTTGCTTCACAACCTAGGGCAAAAATTGACACCTGGTCATGACACATAGGCAAAACTGATGACACATAGGCAACCCACCATAATTTACAAGGTTATGACCATCTATATTGGTCGTGATCAGCTAAAATAAGGCAGCGGACTAGTGCTATCTGCTTTATGACCATTTTGTGTAAGGAAGTTACGACCTTTCTGACCAAAATGGTCGTTATAGTTTAGGGTTTGGAGCCCCCCGGACAACTTTTGACCAATTGGTCTCAAATGGTCGTAGATTTATGACCAATTCTTCCAGGGTTACTGACAGAAGGTCACAAGTTGACATATTTCTTGTAGTGAGGAATTGAACGCGTAGAGAAGAAAAAGGGAGAGTGTGTATTTCATAGATCCTGAATTAGCAAATGGCACAACAATACATGGTAAGGACCTACGGGACTGGGCCGTTAACATGGTTGTCCATCCCTTTGAAAACACGTCCCATGCAGAATCATTTCTCTGGCCATTTCAAGAACGGCAAATCAAGTAAACAACCACGCATACACTTATTGTCTTTCAGATTCAACATAATTCGTAAGTTCATGGCTTTCTTAATATGTAGCAATCACTGGATATTGGTATTCATTGTTCCAAACAAGAACACCGTTAACTACATCGATTTTCTCAGAGAGCCAACAAATGCTCAGGATCTGACGCATCTTCAGGAATTCATGGATAGGTATTGGATTCTATGATGTTGAAATTCATTTGCATTCATATCTGGTTCAATAATTGATGTTGTCAAAATTCATCATCATTTGTAGTGTGCTCGCATTGTGGAAAACTAAACCTGCGAACCTGTTCAAGAGGGAACTACCTTTGCAGCACAAGATTGTTTCTCTGGTAAAACACTGAAATCCATTATTTTCAGAAAATTTATCCAACAGTCTGCAAATACCTTTCCTTACGCTAGTCAAATGTTCAAGTGCTAAATAAACCTCTTTCTATTTTTTCCAAAGAAAAAATAATACATCTAACACCGGTTAGGTTGTTCCTAATAGGACAAATAAATGACTAATTCTATACAACAAATTCCAGTGTCCTTAGCAAGAAGTAGGGACCAACCTTTGTGGATACTATGTTTGCAAACACATGATCTCCATCTGCAAATCTGCTGATAGTTGTGATGATCCTCACGAATTAATACCAGTAAGTCTATCTTAACTAATATCTTCTACTCCACTCATATGGCACATTTTGATCTTAAAAATATTATAGCTCATCCTAAAACTGAGGACCCCTGAACCGCTCTCGGCTGGTGAATTGCTGATGGTTCAGAGATTTATCGGCGACTTCTTCCTGGATCACTACATCAATCTGTTGGGAAACGTAGCAATTTCAAAAAAAAATCCTACGCACACGCAAGATCATGGTGATGCACATCAACGAGAGGGGGGGATTGTCGCCTACGTACCCTAGTAGACCGTAAGCAGAAGCGTTATGACAACGCGGTTGATGTAGTCGTACGTCTTCACGATCGACCGATCCTCAGTACGAAACGTATGGCATCTCCATGTTCAGCACACATTCAGCTCGGTGACGTCCCACGAACTCACGATCTAGTAGAGTTTCCGGGAAGAGCTTCTCAGCACGACGGCGTGGTGACAGTGTTGATGAAGCTACCGACGCAGGGCTTCGCCTAAGCACCGCTACGATATGACCGAGGTGGATTATGGTGGAGGGGGGCACCGCACACGGCTAAAAGATCAATGATCAATTATTGTGTCTCCAAGGGGTGCCCTCCTCCCCGTATATAAAGGATTGGAGGAGGGGGAGGGGCCGGCCTCCTATGGCGCGCCCCATGAGGAGTCCTACTCCCACCGAGAGTAGGACTACCCCCTTCCAAGTAGGAGTAGGGGTAGGAGAGGAAGGAAGAGAAGGAGAGAAGGAAAGGGGGGCGCCGCCCCCCTCCTTGTACAATTTGGACTAGAGGGGGAGGGGCGCGCGGCTGCCCTGGCCACCCCTCCTCTTCTCCCAATATGGCCCATTAGGCCAAATATACTCCCCGGGGGGTTCCGGTAACCCCTCGGTACTCCGGTATATGTCTGAAACCTCCCGAAACACTTCATGTGTCCGAACATAGTCGTCCAATATATCAATCTTTACGTATCAACCATTTTGAGACTCCTCGTCATGTCCGTGATCATATCCGGGACTCCAAACTACCTTCGGTACATCAAAACACGAAAACTCACAATACCGATCGTCACAGAACTTTAAGCGTGCGAACCCTACGGGTTCGAGAACTATGTAGACATGACCGAGACACGTCTCTGGTCAATAACCAATAGTGCAACCTGGATGCTCATATTGGTTCCTACATATTCTATGAAGATCTTTATCGGTTAAACCGCATAACAACATACGTTGTTCCCTTTGTCACCGGTATGTTACTTGCCCGAGATTCGATCATCGGTATCTCAATACCTAGTTCAATCTCGTTACTGGCAAGTATCTTTACTCGTTCCACAATGTATCATCCCGTAACTAACTCATTAGTCACATTGATTGCATGGCTTGTAGTGATGTGCATTACCGAGAGGGCCTAGAGATACATCTCCGACAATTGGAGTGACAAATCCTATTCTCGATCTATGCCAACTCAACGAACACCATCAGAGACACCTGTAGAGCACCTTTATAATCACCCAGTTATGTTGTAACATTTGGTAGAACACAAAGTGTTCTTCCGATAATCGGGAGTTGCATAATCTCATAGCCATAGCAACATGTATAAGTCATGAAGAAAGCAATAGAAGTAAACTAAACGATCAAGTGCTAAGCTAACGGAATGGGTCATGTAAATCACATCATTCTCCTAATGATGTGATCCCGTTAATCAAATGACAACTCATGTCTATGGCTAGGAAACTCAACCATCTTTGATCAATGAGCTAGTCAAGTAGAGCCATACTAGTGACACTATGTTTGTCTATATATTCGCACTTGTATTATGTTTCTGGCTAATACAATTCTAGCATGAATAATAAACATTTATCATGATATGAGGAAATAAATAATAACTTTATTATTGCCTCTAGGGCATATTTCCTTTAGTCTCCCACTTGCACTAGAGTCAATAATCTAGATTACACGGTAATGACTCTAACACCCATGGATTCTTGGTGTTGATCATGTTTTGCTCATGGAAGAGGCTTAGTCAACGGTTCTGCAACATTTAGATCCGTATGTATCTTGCAAAGCTCTATGTCTCCCACCTGGACTTAATCCCGGATGGAATTGAAGCGTCTGTTGATGTGCTTGGTTCTCTTGTGAAATCTGGATTCCTTTGCCAAGGCAATTGCACCAGTATTGTCACAAAAGATTTTCATTGGACCCGATGCACTAGGTATGACACCTAGATCGGATATGAACTCCTTCATCTAGACTCCTTCATTTGCTTCTTTCGAACCAGCTATGTACTCCTCTTCACACGTAGATCCTGCCATGACGCTTTGTTTAGAACTGCTCCAACTAACAGTTCCACCATTCAATATAAACACATATCCAGTTTGCGATTTAGAATTGTTCGGATCAGTGTTAAAGCTTACATCGATGTAACCATTTACGACGAGCTCTTTGTCACCTCTATAAACGAGAAACATATCCTTAGTCTTTTTCAGGTATTTCAGGATGTTCTTGACCGCTGTCCAGTGATCCACTCCTAGATTACTTTGGTACCTCCCTGCTAAACTAATAGCAAGGCACACATCAGGTCTGGTACACAGCATTGCATACATGATAGAGCCTATGGCTAAAGCATAGGGATACCTTTTCATTTTTTTCTCTATCTTCTGCAGTGGTCGGGCATTGAGTCTTACTTAACTTCACACCTTGTAACACATGCAAGAACCATTTCTTTGCTTGATCCATTTTGAACTTCTTCAAAACTTTATCAAGGTATGTGCTTTGTGAAAGTCCAATTAAGTGTCTTGATCTATCTCTATAGATCTTGATGCCCAATATATAAGCAGCTTCTCCGTGGTCTTTCATTGAAAAACTCTTATTCAAGTATCCTTTTATTCTATCCAGAAATTCTATATCATTTCCAATCAACAATATGTCATCCACATATAATATTAGAAATGCTACAGAGCTCCCACTCACTTTCTTGTAAATACAGGCTTCTCCAAAAGTCTATATAAAACCATATGCTTTGATCACGCTATCAAAACATTTATTCCAACTCCGAGAGGCTTGCACCAGTCCATAAATGGATCGCTGGAGCTTGCACACTTTGTTAGCACCATTTGGATCGACAAAACCTTCTGGTTGCATCATATACAACTCTTCTTCCAGAAATACATTCAGGAATGCAGTTTTGACATCCATTTGCCAAATTTCATAATCATAAAATGCGGCAATTGCTAACATGATTTGGACAAACTTAAGCATTGCTACGGGTGAGAAAGTCTCGTCGTAGTCAACCCCTTGAACTTGTCGAAAACCTTTCGCAACAAGTCAAGCTTTGTAGACAGTAACATTACCGTCAGCGTCAGTCTTCTTCTTGAAGATCCATTTATTCTCGATGGCTTGCCGATCATCGGGCAAGTCAACCAAAGTCCACACTTTGTTCTCATACATGGATCCCATCTCAAATTTCATGGCCTCAAGCCATTTTGCGGAATCTGGGCTCACCATCTGTAACGCCCTCGATGCGGCTATATCTCCCACGTGTCGAAGCACGACTTAGAGGCATAACCGCATTGAAAGCAATGTCGCAAGTGAGATAATCTTCACACAACCCATGTAATACATAAGGGAAAGAGATACATAGTTGGCTTACAATCGCCACTTCACACAATAAAGCATTACATCAACCAGATACAATCAGGGTCCGACTACGGAACCAAAATAAAAGAAGACTACCCCAAATGCTACACAGATCCCCGATCGTCCCAACTAGGCTCCACTACTGATCAACTAGAACGAAACAACACAAAGGACAAGATCTTCCACGAGCTCCTCCTTGAGCTTGGTTGCATCACCTGCACGGTATTATCAGCACCTGCACGCTGGTTTTGGAAGTATCTGTGAGTCACGGGGACTCAGCAATCTCACACCCTCGCGATCAAGACTATTTAAGCTTATGGGTAAGGTAAAAGGTATGAGGTGGAGCTGCAGCAAGCGACTAGCATATATGGTGGCTAAACATACGCAAATGAGAGCGAGAAGAGAAGGCAAGGCACGGTCGATAGAACTATGATCAAGAAGTGATCCTAGAACAACCTACGTCAAGCATAACTCCAACACCGTGTTCACTTCCCGGACTCCGCCGAGAAGAGACCATCACGGTTACACACGCAGTTGATGTATATTAATTAAGATCAACTTCAGGTTTTCTACAACCGGACATTAACAAATTCCCATTTGCCCATAACCGTGGGCACGACTTTTGAAAGGTCAAATCCCTGCAGGGGTGTCCCAACTTAGACCATCACAAGCTCTCACGGTCAACGAAGGATATTCCTTCTAGCGGGAAGACCCGATCAGGCCCGGAATCCCGGTTATATGACATCCTCGATAATGGTAAAACAAGTCCAGCAAGACCACCCTCCGTGCCGACAAATCCCGATAAGAGCTGCACATATCTCGTTCTCAGGGCACACCGGATAAGCTAAGCGTAGGGGAGCCAACGTAACCCAAGTTGCCAAGGGATGGCCCTGCATGGTGCTCTGGGTTGGACCAACACTTAGAGAAGCACTGGCCCGGGGGGGTTTAAAATAAAGATGACCCTTGGGCTGGCTGACCCAAGGGAAAGAAAAGGCTAGGTGGCGAATGGTAAAACCAAGGTTGGGCCTTGCTGGAGGAGTTTTATTCAAGGCGAACTTTCAAGGAGTTCCCATTATAACCCAACCGCGTAAGGAACGCAAAATCCGGGAACATAACACCGATATGACGGAAACTAGGGCGGAAAGAGTGGAACAAAACACCAGGCATAAGGCCGAGCCTTCCACCCTTTACCAAGTATATAGATGCATTAATTAAATAAGAGATATTGTGATATCCCAACAAGTAAACATGTTCCAACAAGGAACAAACTTCAATATTCACCTGCAACTAACAATGCTATAAGAGGGGCTGAGCAAAGCGGTAACATAGCCAAACAACGGTTTGCTAGGACAAGGTGGGTTAGAGGCTTGGTTCAACAATATGGGAGGCATGATAAGCAAGTGGTAGGTATCGCAGCATAGGCATAGCAAAAGGGCGAGCAGCTAGCAAGCAAAGATAGAAGTGATTTCGAGGGTATGGTCATCTTGCCTGAAATCCCACAAGGAAGAAGAACGAGTCCATGAAGAATACAAACAGACGTAGTCGAACGGGTCCTCACAAATGCAACGTTATCGGAACCAACCCGAAGAAGCCACACCGGAAAGAAGCACACAACATAGTAAACAACTATCACACGATCATGGCATGATGCACAACAAGTATGATGCATGTCCGGTTTAATGATACATGGCATGGCATGGCAAAGTGCAACAAACAACACTACAAATTAAGTGGAGCTCAATATGCAACGGAGTTGCATGTTGAAGAAAACACCACATGACTTATTTAGTTCTCTCTCGTTTAGGTACCCAACAAGATTAAATGTTGTTAGCATGGCAAGAGGTTAAGCACAACAAAACTACCTATCTAGGCAAGTTTAAATGAGGTCGGAAACAACGAACAACAAGTCCGGAAACTCCTCATGTGCATAAAAATGAATTAGGTACTGTTTTGCCCTAAACACAATTTTAGGGTTGTTAAACATGCAAAGTGATGCCACCATGTTAAACTAGGCATTTTTCTACCCCAAAAGCATATAAAGTTTATTAAAATCCGAGTTACGGTTATTTAGTTATGAATTAAACCATTTTAGCATGGAAAATGGACAAAGTTACACAAACAGCATTTTAAACATTTCAAACATGCATGAAAGTTGCATATTATTAAACTAGACAAAAATCTAAGCAACTTTCATATATAATTTATTTCGATCCGATGCACGGTTGTGAAGTTATTAAATGCATGATCAACAAGGGCTTTTTCTGTAAAACAGCAATCCTGTGAAAAATAGCTAAATTCACAGCAACGGGAAAAAACAATGGGCCGAAACTTCCTGGCCCAATAGGAACATGAGAGGGGGTTGGGCGCTGCTCACTTTGGGCCCTGGCCCAGTTCGATGGATGAGGCGGGGCAGGCCGCGAAGGGTGCGCTGGGCCTCGCTAGAGTAGGCTGCGGTCAACGCGGGCGGAACGAGGCACGCTGCACTCGTCCTGGAAGCAGAGGACGCAGGTGGCGGAGGACCTGGCGCTGGTGTCTCCCGGCGATGAGGTTGGGGTGGATCCAGGTGGAGGCGACCAGGAATAGGGCACGGGCGCGGATCCGACGGCAAGGGTTCCATTCTCGGCGCCGGAATCGAGGCGGGATGCACCAGCAGGGAAGCTTGGAGCTCGAGTGGCTCGGGCGCGATGCGGGTGCAGAAGAGGCTGGAGATGTTCGAGGAGGTCATGAGCGGGCGCGGCGATCTCCGGCAGTACCCGAATGGCGGTGCGGGGAAGCAGCGAGCTTGAGGGCCGGCGGAGCTCTGGAGCATCATCTGGAGGCGCGGGTGTTCCTGCGAGAGAGACCGGAGTCTTAGAGAGGAGCACGTGGAGGAATGAGAGAAAACAGGAGAAAGAGAGGCAGGGGGTTAGGTGCTGCTGCTGCTGGCACCGGCAGCAAGCACCGGCACGGGCGGAGGCCATCGGGCGTGGGTGAAGGAGCTCGAGCTCCTGGTTGCTGCTGGTCGAGGAGGGCCGGCGCGGGCAGGTTAGGCCTCGGGCACCTATTGAGACGAGGGAGGAGGAGAGGCCTCGACCCAATCGGGATCGAGCGCGGGGTCGATCTGAGAGGGAGAGGTGGGGGTTGCTGGTTGGATCGCTGCAGATACGAGGAAGATGCGGCGGGTACCGAGGGGATGGATCCCGAGGGGGATTTGGAGTGGGTGGCGGCTGAGGGGGACAAGCGACCTAGTTTTTAGGGTTGTCTGATATATATAGCAAAAGGATTAAAGGAGAGGGATTTGGTTCATCGGATCGAAATCCGGTGGACGAGAATAAAATAGGTAGGGAGTCCAAATAAGAAAACGGTGATGTTTTCTAGATGTTTGGGGATGTTCCGGACCCATCGGTTACGACTGCTCGGGTCGGGTCCGGGACAGTTTCGGACAGCGAGGCGAGGGGTCGATGCACTGAGCAAAGAGGGGTAGGCATGGGCCTTGGTGGATTGTGTAGAGCGGGTTGGTCTGAGAGAAGAGGGAAGAGAAGAAGCCCGGCACGATTTCCGGAGACCGAAAACGTCCGACGAAAAGACCGGCTAAACTGTCGCTGTAGTTTAACGGTTGGGCTATCAAACGAACTCCGATTGCGATGAAACTTGGCAGGCGGCCTACCTACAACGTAATAACACCGCATGCCAACTTTCATCCCATTCCGAGAACATTTTCCGGCCACTTATAAAATAATATTTCGGACGTGCCGCGGTCGCGTGCAAGTGTGTCTAGGCTCAGAACGGACAACAAACGGAACTGGGGGGAACCGAACGGATTGAAGTTTTTAAAACATGATGATGCAATGCACATGATGACATGACAAGATGCAACATGCAAGGAATGACATGGCAATGACGGCGAACAACTGGGAGACACCTAGCGCATCGGACTCGGGGCGTCACACCATCACTTCTTCATAGTTCGTTGGTTCGTCATGGTCAAGTAACTTGACTTCCAGAACAGGATTACCGTACCACTCTGGTGCAGATCTTACTTTGGTTGACCAATGTAACACCCCGGATGTAACCTACCTTATTTGTATTCCAACTCTTGCCGTTTCCGTCTCTAAGTTATTCTATTTCCTCGTTGTCGGGTTTTTGTCTCCGTGTGTTTTGCCTTTGTCATGCATCTCATATCATGTCATCATGTGCATTGCATTTGCATACGTGTTCGTCTCATGCATCCGAGCTTTTTCCCCATTGTCCGTTTTGCATTCCGGCGCTCCTATGTCCTCCGGTGTCTATTTCTACCTCTTTTCGTGTGCGGGTGTTAAACGTTTTCAGATTGGACCAAGACTTGTCATGCGGCCCTAGTTTACTACCGGTAGACCGCCTGTCAAGTTTCGTGCCATTTGGACTTCGTTTGATACTCCAACGGTTAACCGAGGGACCGAAAAGGCCTCGTGTGTGTTGCAGCCCAACACCCCTCCAAAGTGGCCCAAAACCCACCTAAACCTCCTCCATCACCTAGGCCATTCGATCACGATCGCGTGGCCACAAAACGCACCTCATTTGGAACTTCCTAGCTCCTCCTACCTCTATAAATAGACCCCTCCACAAAAATCCTGTGTCTCCTCTCCCCCCTAACCCTAAAAATCCGCTCACGCCGCCGCCGGACAACGTCCGCCTGCGCCGGACGAACCCCGCCACCAACCGCTGAGAGACACGTGGCGCACCGCACCTCCACTACCGTCACGGCCCGTCCCGGCCCAGGGCAGGCCCTCCTCGCCGCCGAACCGGGCCGCGCGCCCCGCGCCTCCCTCCTCACCGAGCGCCGCCGCCTCTCCTATCTCCGGCCGCCACCTCCGCCACCGGTGCCAACCTTTTCCCCCAACCGCTCCGGCGACCAGCCCCGCGCTGCCCGAAGTCCGCCGCCTCACCGCCGTCGTTCGCCGCCTCCTCCATCTCCCTCGGATCCGGCCACCCCGTCCGTCTCCGGCAAGTCCCGCTCCGGTGACCCCCATCTCCGGCCGCCTCTTCCTCCGGCGACCTCGACTCCGACCGGCGAACCTCGAGCGCCGCATGCTGCTACAGTACCGCTAGATCTCAGATCTAATATCTCAGTTGACTTTCCCCCGAAACCCTAGATTTTTTGCATACTTTGACGCATCATAACTTCCTCATCGTGGCTCCGATTCGTGCGTGTAGCATATCAAAATGTTCATCTCGACGAGTACATCATTTCACCTAATTGCATAATTCTCTTTTGAGCTCATCTTGATGCCCGAAATGCTGTTGGAAGAGGGCTATGTGATGATAGTTTCAGATATGTTTCAGCAAATGCACTTCAGTCATTTTTGCCATGATTAATGTGTGCATGCTATGATCCTGAGCTCTACATGTGTTTCGGAGTATGTCATTTAATCTTTACAGGGGTGTATGCCATCTATTTTTGTGATCTTTGTGGTGACTAGCACAAGCATGCAAAGTAGCTTACTCAATGATGCTGATTTCAGGGACTTAGAATTTCACTAAGTCCTTGCCCTGTCATTATTTTTATGCCATATGTTCATGTTGTTTCCTAGTGATCCGTGCCTCTTTTGAGAATGATCAGTAAGGATGTTTTGTAGATAATGTTGTGCTCTATCCATCCATGTCTTTGTTTGCAATTATGGAGCAACCTAACTTGACTCAATCGAGCTCTACTTTTGCTATAAAATGTTCCTCGCGGATTGTTAACATGTTTAGCAATTTTGCCGAGCTTGTTGTAGTTGATCCATGCATGCAATGTTGTTGTTCTTGCCATGTCTAGCTTCTATGCCATGTCTATTTGCTGGGTGTATGCTTAGTTTGTCATGCAATGCCTCGTAGTGAGTGCATTGAGCTCGTAAACATGCCTACTCGTTATCTCTTTTTCCATGCTCCAGTTTTTCACTAAGTCTGAATCTGTTAACGATAATTTCTATGTTCATGTGGATGCAATTGTATTTTCAGATCCCTATTGGCTTATGGTCAGTAAGGGACTTTTTTTGTATGCTTTGAGTAGCTTCAGGCCATGCCTTGCTTTGCCATGATATGTTCCTTTAGCATGTAGTTATCGTGCTCTAAACATTGCTTCCTGATGTTAAATTCCAGACTTGTTGATAATTTCACTAAGTCTGAAACCTGTTATCTGTTGCACTTTTGCCATGCTTGTTTGAACCTGCTATTGATTGAATTAGCCGTAGCTCAGTGTTCGTATTTTGTCAAGCATCATGAGTTGATCCCAGCCATGTATTTTGTTGTTATGTTTGAGTGAAGTAGCTTATTTATCTTGATGCATTTAGATGGCCTCATGTTGTTAATCGCAGACCGGTGCCATTTTTGTTTTGCTTATCATTTCCAAATCGTGCATCCTATTCCGGTGATCTTTATACCGATTTCAACCGAAATCAACTCCCCTTTCCAGTGGCACTCTTGGATTTCCAAGTTGAGGCCAGGTTCAATCATTCCTTTCCAAATCATGCCTATGCATCACATATCGCATCCCGCATATCATACCATGTTTGCATCATGTTGCTTGAGCATTGCACGTGGTTGATTGTGTTCCTTTTGCTTGTTGTTCTTTCTTGGGTAGAGCCGGGAGACGAGTACATGATCAAGGAGCCCGTTGAGTATGCTTACAAGGATCAAGACAACTCCGAGAACTTTGCACGCAAGATGACCATACCCTCGAAATCACTTCTATCTTTGCTTGCTAGATGCTCGCTCTTTTGCTATGCCTATGCTACGATACCTACCACTTGCATATCATGCCTCCCATATTGCCATGTCAAACCTCTAACCCACCTTGCCCTAGCAAACCGTTGTTTGGCTATGTTACCGCTTCGCTCAACCCCTCTTATAGCGTTGCTAGTTGCAGGTGAAGATTGGAGTTTGTTCCTTGTTGGAACATGTTCATTGTTGGGATATCACCATATTATCTTGTTTATCTTAATGCACTTATATACTGGGTAAAGGGTGGAAGGCTCGGCCTTATGCCTGGTGTTTTGTTCCACTCTTGTCGCCCTAGTTTCCGTCATATCGGTGTTATGTTCCCGGATTTTGCATTCCTTACACGGTTGGGTTATAATGGGAACCCCTTGACAGTTCGCCTTGAATAAAACTCTTCCAGCAATGCCCAACATTGGTTTTACCATTCTCCACCTAGCCTTTTCCCTTGGGTTTCGCAGACTCAAGTGTCATCTTTATTTTAACCCCGCCGGGCCAGTGCTTCTCTAAGTGTTGGTCCAACTGAGCGATGTCCGGGGCTACCAGGGGCAACTCTGGGCTGGCCTACCCAACGTCTTGCTCATCCGGTGTGCCCTGAGAACGAGATATGTGCAGCTCCTATCGGGATTTGTCGGCACATCTGGGTGGTGTTGTTGGGTTAGTTTTACCATTGTCGAGATGTCTTGTAACCGGGATGCCAAGTCTGATCGGATTGTCTTGGAAGAAGGAATATCCTTCGTTGACCGTGAGAGCTTGTGATGGGCTAAGTTGGGACTCCCCTGCAGGGATTTGAACTTTCGAAAGCCATGCCCGCGGTTATGGGCAGATGGGAATTTGTTAATGTCCGGTTGTAGATAACCTGAAACTTAACTTAATTAAAATGCACCAACCGCGTGTGTAACCGTGATGGTCTCTTCTCGGCGGAGTCCGGGAAGTGAACATGGTGTTGGAGTTATGTTTGACGTAGGTTGTTCTAGGATCACTTCTTGATCATAGTTGTTCGACCGTGCCTTTTCGTTCTCTTCTCGCTCTCTTTTGTGTATGTTAGCCACCAAATATGCTAGTCGCTCGCTGCAGCTCCACATCATACCTTTACCCTTCCTATAAGCTTAAATAGTCTTGATCGCGAGGGTGTGAGATTGCTGAGTCCCCGTGATTCACATATTACTTCCAAAACCAGATGCAGGGACCAATGATACCGCTCCAGGTGATTCAGCTGAGCTCAAGTGGCCGTTTGATGAGGACTCAGGATGATACTGCGTGTCTTTCCTAGATGATCAGTAGTGGTGCCCAGTTGGGGCGATCGGGGACTATGTTGCATTTCGGGTTTATCTTCTTTTTGGTTCCGTAGTCGGACCTTGAGTGTATTTGGATGAATGTAATGTTATTTATGATATTTGTGTGATGTGGCGAGTGTAAGCCAACTATGTATCCTTTCCCTTATTACATTACATGGGTTGTTGTGAATATTACCTCACTTGCGACATTGCTTTCAATGCGGTTATGCCTCTAAGTCGTGCTTCGGCACGTGGGAGATATAGCCGCATCAAGGGCGTTACAAGTTGGAAATCAAAGCCTTCCCCGACCTTAGGAGCCCCCTGCTTTATCGAATCACTGGCGTTGTTGAGTCTAGAAAAATGTTTTGAGTCATTTAGGATTATATATATCGGAGAGTAGGATTTCTTTTTTACTCCTCAGTCCCTTCGTCGCTCTGGTGAGGCATCCTGACGTAGAGTTTTGACTCTTCTCTTCTCAAATTTCACTAAAGATTTTTTAGGATCACGTGGGTATCTTGGAATCATTCTGATGGTTTTGTGACGAGAACATTGTTCTTGGTGCCTCCTGACATTTAGGGGTTGTGGCAGTGTCCCAGGGAGTTGAGCTCTGAGGTGTTGTCATCACAATTTTATCGTTGCAATTCTGGAATACCTGAGTTCCGCCGACATCGAAAATCTCTTTTATGCAGTTGTTGGTGAGATAACCTCGACGCCACCCAGTACTGGGGCGGGAGTTCGGGAGTATCGCCATAACTCGTATAACGGATGCTTTTCGAAGGTTGAGGTAAATGATTTTTGAAGGTTTCTTGGTTATGTGTTGAAGGATGGATACAGCTGGATATAGAATTTGGTAGCTTTGGGTGAGATATTATGCTTCCCCTGTATCCCCAACACCTGATTGCATAACCAGGAAGGTTCGGGAGTTTCATAGGTGGGAATTCATGTAGCTCTAGTTCTTCTTCTGCGGATATTTGGTTTGTGATTGGGTAATCCTCACCAAGTATTTGTTCTTGTCCGTACCTTGTTGTTTTATTCTTCTACCTCTATCTAAGTGGCTTCTCAATTTATGGAAATGTGACCATTTCAATTGGAATGCATTCATTCATTTTGTTCGGATGTGAAGACTATATGTTGCAATTTCTATCTGTTGGATTCAGCTTCAATATTTGTCTGTCAAGATGCTAACGGATGTCACCCTCTCTAGGATGGCTCCTCCAATGCGTATGACTCCAAATCCTTATCCGCCACCACCACCTCCACCTCCGGAGGCATGGAAAGTTGTGATGGTCGCTACTAATGCAAACACGCAGCTGATCATGCAGCTCTTGCAAGAGCACAACCAAGGGAATCATGGCCATGGCAACAATCAGAATCAGTTTGCTACACTCAACCAGTTCCTCGCTAACCAGCCAAAGACCTTCAGCAACTGTGTCGAGGCCTCATATGCTGATGATTGGCTTGTGGATATCTGCAAGCATTTCGAGTGCAGCAACGTCAGGCCTGAGGACTTTGTCAAGTTTGCCTCCTTCCAAATCAAAGACCAAGCTGCAGAATGGTTTCAGCAATACAAAGATTCCAGAGGAGGCCGTGTGATTACCTGGGATGAATTCTGTCAAGACTTCAAAGCTCATCACATTCCTTAGAGTGTAGTTGAAAGCAAGCATGAGGAATTCCGCAACTTGAAGCAAGGCACCTTGTCTGTTTACCAGTATAACATTCTGTTCTAGAGGCTCGCTCGTTTCGCCAAGCAAGATGTCCCTGACGAGAAGAGCATGATTTATCAGTTCAGGGGTGGACTCAGAGAAGATCTCCAACTAGCTCTCGTCCTTTTTGAGCCGAAGAAGTACGATGAGTTCTACAATATGGCAATGAAGCAAGAGACTGCTCAACTCAAGTGCGATGCTTCCAAGAAGCGAGTCAGAGATGCAACTCCTTCTTCCTCAACTCAAGTGGCTTCTAAGCAGCAAAAGTATTGGTTGCCTCCTCCTCCTCCATTCTGTCAGCCTTATCAGCAGAACAGCAAAGGTGGCAATGGATCTTCCCACCCACCCAACCCAAGCTTTCAGAACAAGACTTCGTCTCAAGCTCCAAGATCAAGTGCTCCGTATCACCGTCCTCTCTCAGAGGTCACATGCAACAAGTGTCAGCAGAAGGGTCACTATGCCAACAAATGCTTCAATCAGAGGCGTCTCCCTCCTCCTCCTCCTGTGAGATCTGCCAACACCATAGTGGTCAAGCATAACCCCAAGTCTACTAAGATCAACATGATGAACACAACTCAGGCAGAGGACTCGTTAGATGTCATCATGGGTAACCTTCCTGTTAATGATATTCCTGCAAGAGTTCTTTTTGATACTGGTGCATCTTTGTCATTTTTATCGAAGCCTTTTGCATACATGCATGATGTGCATACTGTTGATTTGCCTAAGCCGATAGCGGTTTCTTCTCCAGGTTTGTTCATGAACACCAAAATGATGGCTCTGGATGTTACTATCACGTTGGGCGACTATAAGTTTCTTTCTTCGCCAATGGTCCTTGGTAACTCGGATATCGATCTTATTCTTGGAATGGACTGGCTTTCTAAGCACAAGGCTCAGCTTGATTGTGCTGCCAGGCAGATTCAATTGACTCATTCGTCTGAGGATGTTATCGTCTTTGCCACTCGGGATGATACCATTCGACTGTTTTCTCTCAATGAGAAGGGCGAGCTGGATGCTATCTCTCAAATCCCAGTCGTTTGCGAATATCAAGACATCTTTCCAAAAGAGCTTCCAGGAATGCCTTCGCACCGGCCAGTTGAATTTTTCATCGATCTTGAGTCTGGCACGGAACCTGTTTGCAAACGTCCTTACAAGCTTGGACCTGAAGAATTGAAGGAGCTAAAGAAGCAACTTGGTATTCAAGAGCATATGGGTCTCATCTGACCTAGTTCTTCTCCATGGGGTTGTGGAGTTCTTTTTGTGAAGAAGGATGGAACGGACTGACTTTGTGTCGACTACCGTCCATTGAACAAGAAGACCATAAAGAACAAGTACCCACTTCCCAACATCAATGAGTTTTTGAACAACTCAAAGGTGCTCAATTATTCTCCAAGCTTGATCTCCATATGGGCTATCATCAGATTCGCATTCGTGAAGAAGATATCCCCAAGACAGCATTCAGAACAAGCTATGGTTCATATGAATACACTGTCATGTCTTTTGGCCTCGTCAACGCTCCGCCAACATTCTCTCGCATGATGAATTTCATCTTCAACACCTACACAAATGACTTCGTCTTGGTCTACCTCGATGACATTTTGGTCTTTTCCAAGAACAAGGAAGATCATGCCAAGCACTTGCATTTGGTGCTGGATAAACTCAGAGAACATCAGTTCTATGCGAAGTTTTCTAAGTGCGAGTTTTGGCTCGATGAGGTTCACTACCTTGGACATATCATCTTTGCCGAGGGCATAGCGGTTAATCCTGAGAAGGTGTCTGCAATTGTGAATTGGGAACCACCTTAGAATGTGAAACAACTCCGCAGCTTCCTTGGCCTCGCAAGCTATCGTCGAAGGTTCATTGAGAACTTCTCTAAGATCGCGAAGCCTCTTTCCAACCTTCTCCAGAAGCACATCAAGTACGTCTGGTCTCCTGAATGTGACATCACTTTC
The DNA here is from genome assembly GCF_018294505.1 of Triticum aestivum. Taxonomy (NCBI): domain Eukaryota; kingdom Viridiplantae; phylum Streptophyta; class Magnoliopsida; order Poales; family Poaceae; genus Triticum; species Triticum aestivum. The sequence continues at coordinate 323,507,664 of NC_057809.1, forward strand.
AACACCCTGAAAGAGAAGGTAGTCATTGCTCCAGTTCTGACTCCTCCTGATGAATCTAAACCGTTCGAGGTCTTCTGTGATGCTTCCCTTCAAGGTCTTGGTGCAATGTTGATGCAAGAGAAGAAAGTTGTGGCCTATACCTCTCGCCAGCTGAAGCCCAATGAAAAGAACTACCCCACTCATGACCTCGAGTTGGGCAGTTGTTCATGCTCTTTTAACTCAAGAGTCTCAAGTACATCTTCACTCAGCCAAACCTTAACCTCAGACAGACTCGTTGGGTCGAAATGATTCAAGAGTATAATCCAAGTATCGAATATACTCCAGGCAAGGCCAATGTAATTGCTGACGCATTGAGCAGAAAGGCTTACTGCAACAGTTTGATTCTCAAGCCTTACCAACCCGAGCTTTGTGAAGCTTTCCGCAAACTCAATCTGCAAGTTGTTCCTCAAGGTTTCCTCGCCAACCTCCAAGTCTCTCCTACTTTGGAAGATCAGATTCGCGAGGCTCAACTTCTTGATGCTATGGTGAATAAGGTGAAGATTGGGATTGCCAAGAGTCAACCTAAGTACAAGTGCTATCGTCTTGATGACAAGGATACTCTATTCTTCGAGGATCGCATTGTTGTGCCTAAAGGTGACCATCGTAAAGTCATTATGAACGAGGCTCACAATTCACTCCTCTCTATCCACACTGGAAGTACAAAGATGTACCATGATCTCAAGCAGTCGTATTGGTGGACTCAAATGAAGCATGAGATAGCTCAGTTCGTGAATGAATGTGATGTCTGCAAAAGAGTGAAAGTAGAACACCAATGACCAGATGGTCTCCTCCAACCTCTTGCCATTCCAGAATGGAAGTTTGACCATATTGAGATGGACTTCATGACTGGATTTCCAAAGTACAAGCGTGGCAATGATGCTATATTCGTTGTCATCGACAAACTCACTAAAGTGGCTCATTTCCTTCCTATCAAAGAATCTATCACAGCAGCTCAGTTGGCAGAGCTATATACCTCTAGGATTGTCTCTCTGCACGGCATTCTGCAGTTGATATCTTTAGATCGTGGCAGCATCTTCACCTCCAAGTTTTGGGATTCTTTTTAGAAGGCCATGGGCACCAACATTCGCTTCAGCACAGCTTTTCATCCTCAAACTAGTGGCCAAGTCGAGCGAGTAAATCAGATTCTTGAAGATATGCTCAGGGCTTGCGTCATCTCTTTTGTTATGAAGTGGGAAGATTGTCTTCCATATGCTGAGTTCTCCTACAAAAGCAGCTTCTAAGCGAGCTCGGGCAAGGCCCCATTCGAAATTCTCTATGGCAGGAAGTGCCATACTCCTCTTAACTGGTCAGAGACTGGTGAACGCCAACTTCTTGGCAATGACTTGATCACAGAGGCAGAAGGGATGTGCAAAGTCATTCGTGATAATCTCAAAGCCGCGCAATCGCGCTAGAAGAGTTGCTATGATAGCAAGCATCGTGACTTGGCTTTCGAGATCGGAGACCATGTCTACCTCCGCGTCTCTCCAATGAAAGGTACTTGTCGCTTCGGTATCAAATGGAAGCTTGCCCCTAGATACGTGGGTCCTTTCAAGATCGTCAGCAAGAGAGGCGATCTTGCCTATCAACTTGAGCTTCCCTCCAACTTTGCAAACGTGCACGACGTGTTTCATGTCTCTCAGCTCCGCAAGTGCTTCAAGACTCCTGACCGCACCGTCAACTTCAAAGACATTGATCTGCAAGAAGACGTGTCTTATCATGAGCACCCCGTTGCTATTCTTGAAGAAACTAAGTGCAAGACTCGCAACAAGTCTATCAAATTCCTCAAAGTCAAGTGGTCACATCATTCCGACCATGAAGCCACCTGGGAACGCGAGGATCACCTCCGTTCTAAGTACCCGGAGTTTTTCTAGTCCTAGATCTCGGGACGAGATCCTTTCGTAGTGGTGGAGTGTTGTAACACCCCGGATGTAACCTACCTTATTTGTATTCCAACTCTTGCCATTTCTGGCTCTAAGTTATTCTAGGGTTTTTGTCTCCGTGTGTTTTGCCTTTGTCATGCATCTCATATCATGCCATCATGTGCATTGCATTTGCATACGTGTTCGTCTCATCCATCCGAGCTTTTTCCCCGTTGTCTGTTTTGCATTCCGGCGCTCCTATGTCCTCCGGTGTCCCTTTCTACCTCTTTTCGTGTGCAGGTGTTAAACGTTTTCAGATTGCACCGAGACTTGTCATGCGGCCTTGGTTTACTACCGGTAGACCGCTTGTTAAGTTTCGTGCCATTTGGACTTCGTTTGATACTCCAACGTTTAACCGAGGGACCGAAAAGGCCTCGTGTGTGTTGCAGCCCAACACCCCTCCAAAGTGGCCCAAAACCCACCTAAACCTCCTCCATCACCTAGGCCGTTCGATCACGATCGCGTGGTCACAAACCGCACCTCATTTGGAGCTTTCTAGCTCCTCCTACCTCTATAAATAGACCCCCCCCCACGAAAATCCCGGGTCTCCTCTCCCCCCTAACCCTAAAAATTCACTCACGCCACCGCCGGACAACGTCCGCCCGCGCCGGACGAACCCCGCCGCCAACCGCCGGGCGACACATGGCGCACCGCGCCTCCACCGCTGCCTCAGCCCGTCCCGGCCCAGGGCGGGTGTCGGTGTCAAAACTGGTGGATCTCGGGTAGGGGGTCCCGAACTGTGCGTCTAGGCCGGATGGTAACAGGAGACAGGGAACACTTTGTTTTATCCAGGTTCGGGCCCTCTCGATGGAGGTAATACCCTACTCCTGCTTGATTAATATTGATGATATGGGTAGTACAAGAGTAGATCTACCACGAGATCAAGGAGGCTAGACCCTAGAAGCTAGCCTATGGTATGATTGTTGTGTATGGAGTTGATTGCCTACGGACTACAACCCTCCGGTTTATATAGACAACAGATAGGGTTAGGGTTACACAGAGTCGGTTACAATGGTAGGAGATCTTGAATATCCGCATCGCCAAGCTTGCCTTCCACGCCAAGGAAAGTCCCATCCGGACACGGGACGAAGTCTTCAATCTTGTATCTTCATAGTCTAGGAGTTCGGCTGAAGGTATAGTCCGGCTACCCGAACACCCCCTAATCCAGGACACCCTCAGTAGCCCCTGAACCAGGCTTCAATGACGACGAGTCCGACGCGCAAATTGTCTTCGGCATTGCAAGGCGGGTTCCTCCTCCAAGTCCTTCATAGAAGATTGTAAACACCAATAATAGTGTCCGTCTCTGCAAAATAAGTTTCCACATATTGCCATAGAGAGAATAATATTGACACAAATCAAATCTGCCGACGTATTCCGCAGTGCGTCATCACACTATGGCCAAGTCCTTTACTTGAATCGTTTTCACTTTTCCACCTCAGCATGTTTTGCGAGGCGGTTTCCTTGGCACGTCTTGTCAAAGCAGAGATCATGTGCCCCCCCCCCTTTACGGGATTCTCATCAATACGGACGTGGGTAACCCAATCGTGCCCGTTAGCATGTTTTCTCGATTAAAGGCGAGTCCCAAACGGTTACGGGGAGGGCTCCTGGTATTCAACCTCTTATAAAGAGACCAAGGCCTTACTCCTTTTTTCAATCTCAAAACGAGTTCGCCCGTCGCCTCGAGTTCCAACACCCTAGGCTCCAGATTCCAGGTGCTTCGGACCTTCGACAATGTCCGGTTCCGACCTTCAAGGCCGATGGATGCCCTCCTCCGTCACGGAGGAGGACGTGCTAAAGTTGAGAGAGGCTAAGTTCTTGACCGCCAAGATTCCGCACAGGTTGCCTGCTCAAGGGCACGCTATTCCCAGTCCCCGGCCCAGTGAGAGCGTAGTGTTCATGTCTCACTTCCTTCGGGGGTTAGGCTTCCTGATGGATCCCTTCGTGAGGGGGCTGCTGTTTTATTACGGGCTGGAATTTCATGACTTAGCTCCGGAGTCCATCCTCCACATTTCCTCATTCATCATTGTGTGCGAAGCGTTCCTCCGTGTTACTCCTCACTTTGGATTATGGCTCAAGACCTTTGGATTGGAGCCGAAGATGATCGAGGGACGGCACGCAGAGTGCGGAGGCGCTGTCATAAGTAAGAATGCTGATGCTCCATGGCCCGAGGGCTCCTTTCAAGAAGAGCTCGGCTTGTGGCAACGAGAATGGTTCTATATCACCGCTCCCAGGAGCGCAAAATGGGCGGCGCCTCCTGCCTTTTGCTCGGGTCCCCCATCACGGCTAGCGTCATAGGTCAACAAAGGATTAGATTGGGGTTTTCCCAAAGACATGCCCCTGTTACAGGGCCGAATTAAGGATCTCTTGGAAGGAGACCTCAGTTTGGTCAAGGTGACGCAGGTCATGCTGATTCGCCGAATATTTCCCGGCAAACGTCGCCCCCTTCGCCTGTGGGAGTTTAATCCAGAGGGACCGCGAGCTCTCCAGAATTTTATGGGTGCAACGCCCGCGGAGATGTATAGAATGTTCTTCGGATCACAAGATATGTGTCCGGATTTAACCGAGGACGTAGGCCTAAGCTGCAATCGCCCGGATACTCAAGTAAGCACCCTGTGCCCGGACCTTCTATCCATATAATTGTCATAAACTTGCCCCTAAAAGAGTCATCCTTTTAAACAGGAGTGGATAGCGAAGGCAAAGTTGATCAGGTGTCCGGCTCCCCTTCCTGAAACCAGGCCGGATCCCATGCTGGTCAGGATGCTGGAGATAATGCCTTTGGAGGGGGAGGACAAGGAAGCTATGGCCTCCTCAAAGGAGGTTGCTCCGAAGGGAGGAGCCGACAATTCCTCTCCTAAGGGGAAGAAGAGAGCCGCCTCTGACGACTCGGAAATCATGGCCTCAGAACGGGGGAGAAAATCCTCGTCAGAGGGTCCGACGCCAGGGAGTTCCTTGGCCGGACTACGCCCTCAAGGGGATCAGCCCTCCAGTGAGCTGTAAGTGGAGAAAAGATTTTCCTTTTGAGGGATGAGAGAAATCATTGATTTTATATCTGAGAAGATTAACCGAAATTTTACCTTGTAGCTCGGACCTCAGCCCTTCGCAGCAGAGCTCGTCTTCGGGGGATCTTCTTCCGGAGATGATGGAGAGCGGAATGCCTCCCCCTGCCGTGCCGCCCAGCGAGGCGGGCGACCCTGAGGTGTCGTCGCAGAGGGTTTCTCCGAATCTGGCAGGGGAGGAAGATAGCTATGTGGCCCCCCGAGGTTCTCCGTGTCCGGCCTTCGAAAGAGGTCATAGGGCAAGTCCGGCACTGTCTGGTGCTTGGCCGGAGGAACTAAAGATTCTGCTGGGGCGAGCTTCTATCTCAGAAGAGCACTGTGCATTGATGGGCACGGTGATTGAAAGGATTTCATCCGCAGAAAGCGGATTGCATGAGGCCGTCAAAAGTTTACTGACGGGTTTTGAGGTACATTAGATAATGTACACTTTTGTCAGTTGCGCATAAGTAAGATGCGCCCTGTTTAGATAGTAGCCCCTGAGACTCTGCGCGTTGTCAAGAAATGACGACACGCAGAGGATCATAATCCCAGGTCTAAGATGTCGCCTTTGAATGTAGGTGGCGAGGTGTCCGGAATCATGCCGAACTAATGATGTGGCCGAACTAAAGCGGCAACTGGACGTGGCAGATGCCGACATCGCGCTTGTCAACAAGCGGCTTGATGAGGCTCAAGGTATGTAATTCTTCGGGCAGCATCAGTTAAGAGGAGCTTCATGCCAGTGTCTTACAATGTGTGTGCTTGACGCAGATGGTATGGCCGCCGTGGAGAATCTTAGGGCAGAACTTGCCCGAGCTAAGGAGCAAGCCAGAAAAAGCGATGCGGCTGCCGAGAAGGCCCTTGAAGAGCTGAGAGCCGAACAGGCTGCTCACTGCCGAAGCAAAGAAGAGATGGCCGATATGGCCGAGAAGTTAAAAAGCGCTGCAGACCGTTGCAAACTTCTTGAGAAAGAAGACCAGGCGAGACAGACGGACTTAGAGAAGGCCGTTGCCGATGCCAAGGACGCTCGCTCTGCGATGAGAGCTACGAAAGAGGAGCTCCGTCAGGTCGAACAGATTGCGGCTGGAAAGCCCTTTATGCTACGGAGGAAGTTTTGTGATCCGAAGTTTGCTCCGTTGGACCGGATGTGGAGTGTGGAGGACACCTATTTGGACTTGGCAACGAGTGCCGCTGATGCGACCGAACACTTTCGAGATCAGAAAGATTGCAAAGTGGAAAAGCTTTTCTGGTCGCAGTTTCATAATCCAGAGCGTCCACTGGCAGTGGATGATCGTTTGGCTCAATGGGCCGAACTGAATAGATTGTCCGGACTCGCCATGAAGTATGTCATGGATCATCTGTGGCCGGGGAGATCGGAGCCGAAGAGTTATTTCCGCTTGGTGCAGCAATTCCTTGACGTGGTGCCGCGTATTAATGCAATGAAGAGGTCAATATGCATAGAGGGCGCAAGGATGGCTCTTGCCCGTGTCAAGACATACTGGGCAGAGATGGAGACCACCGTTGTTGCGTCCCGAGATTCGGACAAAAGCCGAGTATCTTCCGAGCACTATTTTCAGGAAGTCCTTGAAGGCGCTCGTGTAATAGAGACGCAGTGCTCGAAAGATGCTATGTTATGATAGCATATGTAATTGAAAAGTAGTATTTTGATAAACTGTAGTGGCCTTTTTTATACTTGTGCCTCCAAGTACTGGGAACCCCTCATGTGCGGTCGTTTTAAGATATATATATATATATATATATATATATATATATAGAGAGAGAGAGAGAGAGAGAGAGAGAGACTCTGAAAGATGGCAGTCGTTGGCTTCAGCCCCCACGCGCATAGTGCGGGGGTGCTCGCAGAAGACGCATTTTCACACTTAACCCAACGTCTTGGTCCTACAAAGGAGGTGATAGCGCAGCGGGCCAGGCAACCGGACTATAATGCTTTAACACTTTCACTTAGCCATAGGAGTTTGACAATGAGACTCTTTAGGTAGCTCCTTGGTGGCAACTGCGCTCGTCCGAGTTCGGGGCGCGTACGTGCCTGACCGGGAAGCGGCCCTTCGTTAAAGCGGAGGAATCCGATAGATTCCGATAGGTCATCGAGTGGCTGACCAGTCTCACGCTACATCATGACAGTCAGTTTTCGGCTTTCTCTACTGAGGTGCTCGCCCTGGCCGAACCGTGGGCACAATCGTAGTAGTTCTCCTAGTGCTACCTTAGTCGATAGAGCGGAACATAAGTTAGCCGAACTCAGGAGCCGGGCAACCCAACATTTGACCAAAGACATGATTCGGAGCTGATGCATATAATGCCAAAACTCGCGACGCCGAACACTCCCTAAGGTGTTCGGTCTTTTATGAGTGCGGGCAAAACAACACTCTTTATTAAAAAAGCCCCTAGTGTCCAGGTACGTGCAAAAATTCTGACGTGGCCACATGCCAAGACGCCAGCCTCCTCCTTGGTTATATTAGAAAGAAAAAACCAGGGGATGTGTAGCAACAAGAGACAGTAAAAAAGGTTTACGCAGGGTCTTAATCTAGAAAGAATCCTTTAGGACGGGTCCCTACTGCACGTCTGCACCTGTGTCTCCGTTGTGCCGTATCCTGGACGGGCGCCGCACGACGTTCATCTGTAAAAGAGAGGAACTGAGTTGAAAACGGGTCGTGCCGACAAAGTTTAGAATAAGCAAAGTATAAAGTAAGATATATGAGATTGAGCTTTATTGTATCTTATTGTATATGCGTGGAGCCCCTAGTGCGGGGGTATATGCCTTCTAGGCCTGCATCAATGATGATTTTGCACCGAACACGTCTATCCGCGTTCGTGGTCTTGAATGACCTATTTTGAAGTTTATTGGCCAGTGAGGCCATTTTGATGTGGGGTTGTCAAAGTGGCCACACAGTCCTCCGCTTGGGGAGGCGCACTTTAGTGCCTCCCCTTCAAAGAGATGATGCCTCGTGGACCGGGCATCTTGAGCGTAAGAGATGCATAATGCGGTATTGCGTTAAAGCGAGCGAAAGCTTCGCGTCCCAGTAGTGCTTGATAGCAACTTGAGAACGGGACGATATGGAAGGTCAGCTTTTCACGGCGGAGGTTATCGGCAGAGCCGAATGTGACTGTGAGCCGGAGAAAACCCGTACAATGGGTGTCCGGACCAGGTATTCCCCCTTGAAAGGAGGTTTTGCTGCGGTGGATTCTTGCTGGGTTTATCCCCATGTGCTGGATTGTATCCTGATATATCAGGTTTAGTCCACTGCCGCCGTCCATAAGGCCATTTGAAAACTGGAGTCCGCCAATTATTGGATCGAGTATCAAGGCAGTCCAGCCTACATTCTTGATATTCTTAGAATAATCTAGTTGATCGAAGATGATCGGTTTTGACAACCAGTGGCAGGACCCTTTGAGGATGGGCCGTGTGGTGCGTACCTTTACGGGCGCCGCACGTTTTGTTATGTGAAGTGAGTTCACTGTTTTTACTTCTTGTGGGAAGTTCTTTTGTTTCCTGGTGCTTTGCTTTTGGGGTTCGTCCTCGTCTTCGCTTGGTGTGTCGAGCCCCTTGTGTTCGGCATTGAGTCTGCCGGATTGTTTGAAAACCCAACAGTCTCTGTCGGTATGGTTAGCAGGCTTCTTGGGAGTACTGTGTATCTGACATATCCTGTCCAGGATTTTATTTAGGTTGGATGGATAGTCCCTGTTATCCTTGGGGGCGATTTTTCCTGATTTTGTCGTGAGCCTTTGAATCCGGCATTGACGGCCATGCTCTTCGGACTTTTGTCCTTAGTCCAGCGACGGTCCTTGTTGCGTCGCAGTTTTCCATTTCCATCCCTGTTTTCAGATGTACTTGGGTTGCTGGGGCTGCACCTTGCCAACCAGCTGTCCTCCCCTGCGCAAAAGCGGGTCATGAGGCTTGTTAGTGCGGCCATTGTTCTTGGTTTTTCTTGGCCGAGGTGTCTGGCGAGCCATTCGTCTCGGACATTATTCCTGAAAGCTGCTAAGGCTTCGACGTCCGGACAGTCAACTATCTGATTCTTTTTAGTGAGGAATCTATTCCAGAACTGCCGAGCTGATTCTCCGGGTTGTTGAGTTATGTGACTAAGATCATCTGCATCCAGGGGACGGACATTGGTCCCTTGAAAGTTTGCTCGAAAAGCATCCTTGAGCTCTTCCCAGCTTCCAATTATGTTTTCTGGAAGGCTTTTAAGCCAATGCCGGGCTGGCCCTTTAAGCTTAAGGGGTAGATATTTTATGGCGTGGAGATCATCTCCTCTAGCCATGTGTATGTGGAGGATATAATCCTCGATCCAGACTCCAGGGTCTGTTGTTCAATCATATGCCTCTATGTTTACTGGTTTGAATCCCTCTGGGAATTCATAGTCCAGGACCTCATCGGTGAAACATAGGGGGTGTGCGGCGCCCCTGTATTTGGGTGTGCCGTATTCTGACGATGGCTTCATAGCATTGCTTATGAGAGCTTGCTTTCTTGGCCCATAAATGGACCTGACTAGGCCATGATGCGAATCCTTAAGTGGGTCGCATGCCGATTTAGGTGTGGCGTCGCTTGCCGCTTTATGGGGTCGTCTATCCGACCGTGTGGCTTTTTCATTTTTTGAATGTGAGGGCTCTAGGGCCTCTTCGTCGAATTCAGGCAGTAGCTTTCTTTTCGGATAGCTTTTAGTGCAGCGGCTGTCGCCGTACTTATCTGTGGTATTGATTACTTTGCTCCATCTATGCGGAGTGCATCTTCCGCTGTTTTTAGCTTCCGCTTCTGCTTTTTTAGGCTGCGTGCAGTTGCAACGAGCCTCTCGTGGAGATTCTTCTGCTCCATAGGTTTATTCGGCGTGAGGTCGTCTGGAATGCCGTTTTCGCTGGAGGAGGGATGTTCGGTTTTTCTATCCGTGTTTCCTTGTTCGGACGGTTGCTCTAAGGCATGCTCGTCGTCTACCGGCTCGTCCTGCTCTATGGCTGGGTTTTTGTCGAGGCGGGGCTTGGGTCGGCGTTTACGCCGACGCTTTGATTGCTTTTCGGGGGGTCGATCTCCCATCCCATCCCCTTTTTCCTCGTTGTCGCTTCCTTTAGGAGTATCCACCATGTACACATCGTGAGATGAGGTGGCTGTCCAATGCCCTATGGGCGTTGGTTCATCGGTATCTCCTGCATCGTCATCCATGTTGTCGATGTCTCCAGAGTCGCAGTTGAGCACGTCGTTTACATTGTTGACAGTGGCTACCAAGTGGGTGGTGGGTGGGCTTTCAATTTCTTCATCGTCCGTATCCCATCCTCGTTGACCGTAATCCGGCCAGGGCTCTCCTGATAAAGAGAGAGACTTTAGAGAATTCAGGATGTCGCCGAAGGGCGAGTGCTGAAAGATGTCCGCGGCAGTGAACTCCATTATTGGTGCCCAATCGGGTTCGATCGGCAGGGACGCGAGGGGTTCGGAGTTCGGAGAGGAATCCGGCTCCTTGGAGTCACGGGGCTGGCGTTTGGCTCGATCACCTTTGAGATTACAGCCCCCGAGGTGACGTCCGACCGCTCACCCTCGATTGGCGCAGCTGGCTCCGAATTAAGGGTTAGAGCCGGTGCGTTTGCGGCCTCCAAGGTACAGTTCGGCGGTAGAGCTAGATCATGCCCCACGAGACAGTGCGGCGCGCTTGGCTGTGGCTCGAATCCGTCGAAGATCAAATCTCCTCGGATGTCTGCCGAGTAGTTTAGGCTTCCAAACCTGACTTGATGGCCAGGGGTGTAGCTTTCAATCTGCTCCAGGTGGCCAAGTGAATTGGCCCGCAGTGCGAAGCCGCCGAAGACGAAGATCTGTTCGGGGAGAAAAATCTCACCCTGGACCGCATCGTTGTTTATGATCAAAGGAGCCATCGGGTCTAAAGGCGACGACACATAGGAACTCTCAATGAAAGCACCAATGTCGGTGTCAAAACCGGCGGATCTCGGGTAGGGTGTCCCGAACTGTGCGTCTAGGCCGGATGGTAACAGGAGGCAGGGAACACTTTGTTTTACCCAGGTTCGGGCCCTCTCGATGGAGGTAATACCCTACTCCTGCTTGATTAATATTGATGATATGGGTAGTACAGGAGTAGATCTACCACGAGATCAAGGAGGTTAAACCCTAGAAGCTAGCCTATGGTATGATTGTTGTGTATGGAGTTGATTGCCTACGGACTACAACCCTCCGGTTTATATAGACACCGGATAGGGTTAGGGTTACACAGAGTCGGTTACAATGGTAGGAGATCTTGAATATCCGCATCGCCAAGCTTGCCTTCCACGCCAAGGAAAGTCCCATCCGGACATGGGACGAAGTCTTCAATCTTGTATCTTCATAGTCCAGGAGTCCGGCTGAAGGTATAGTTCGGCTACCCGAACACCCCCTAATCCAGGACTCCCTCAGCAGGCCCTCCTCGCCGCCGAACCGGGCCGCGCGCCCTGCGCCTCCCTCCTCACCGAGCGTCGCCGCCTCTCCTATCTCTGGCCTCCACCTCCGCCACCAGCGCCGACCTCCACCACCAACCGCTCTAGCGACCAGCCCCACGCCGCCCGAGTCCGCCGCCTCACCACCGTCGTCCGCCCCCTCCTCCATCTCCCTCAGATCCGGCCACCCCGTCCGTCTCTGGCAAGTCCCGCTCCGGCGACCCCCATCTCCGGCCGCCTCTTCCTCCGGCGACCTCGACTCCGACCGGCAAACCTCGGGCGCCGTGCTCTGCTACAGTACCGCCAGATCTCAGATCTAATATCTCGGTTCATTTTCCCCCGAAACCCTAGATTTTTTGCATACTTTGACGCATCATAACTTCCTCATCGTGGCTCTAATTCGTGCATGTAGCATATCAAAATGTTCGTCTCAACGAGTACATCATTTCATCTCATTGCATCATTCTCTTTTGAGCTCATCTTGATGCCCGAAATGCTGTTGGAAGAGGGCTATGTGATGATAGTTTCAGATCTGTTTCAGCAAATGCACTTCAGTCATTTTTGCCATGATTAATGTGTGCATGCTATGATCCTGAGCTCTACACGTGCTTTGAAGTATGCCATGCCATCTTTATAGGGGTGTATGCCATGTATTTTTGTGATCTTTGTGGTGACTAGCACAAGCATGCAAAGTAGCTTACTCAATGATGTTGATTTCAGGGACTTAGAATTTCACTAAGTCCTTGCCCTGTCATTATTTTTATGCCATATGTTCATGTTGTTTCCTAGTGATCCGTGCCTCTTTTGAGCATGATCGGTAAGGATACTTTGTAGATAATGTTGTGCTCTATCCATCCACCTCTTTGTTTGCAATTATGGAGCACCCTAACTTGACTCAATCGAGCTCTACTTTTGCTATAAAATGTTCCTCGCAGATTGTTAACATGTTTAGCAATTTTGCCGAGCTTGTTGTAGTTGTTCCATGCATGCTATGTTGTTGTTCTTGCCATGTCTAGCTTCTATGCCATGTCTATTTGCTGGGTGTATGCTTAGTTTGTCATGCAATGCTTCATAGTGAGTGCATCGAGCTCATAAACATGCCTACTCGTTATCTGTTTTGCCATGCTCCAGTTTTTCACTGTCTGAATCTGTTAACGATAATTGCTATGTTCATGTGGTTGCAATAGTATTTTCTGATCTCTTTTGGCTTATGGTCAGTAAGGGACTTTTGTTGTATGCTTTGAGTAGCTTCATGCCATGCCTTGCTTTGCCATGATATGTTCCTATAACATGTAGTTATCATGCTCTAAACATTGCTTCCTGATGTTAAATTCCAGACTTGTTGATAATTTCACTAAGTCTGAAACCTGTTATCTGTTGCACTTTTGCCATGCTTGTTTGAACCTGCTATTGATTGAATTAGTTGTAGCTCAGTGTTCGTATTTTGTCAAGCATCATGAGTTGATCCCTGCCATGTATTTGGTTGTTATGTTTGAGTCAAGTGGCTTATTTATCTTGATGCATTTAGATGGCCTCATGCTGTTAATCGCAGACCGGTGCCATTTTTGTTTTGCTTATCATTTCCAAATTGTGCATCCTATTCCGGTGATCTTTATATCGATTTCAACCGAAATCAACTCCCCTTTCCAGTGGCACTCTTGGATTTCCATGTTGAGGCCAGGTTCAATCATTCCTTTCCAAATCATGCCTATGCATCACATATCGCATCCCGCATATCATACCATGTTTGCATCATGTTGCTTGAGCATTGCACGTGGTTGATTGTGTTCCTTTTGCTTGTTGTTCTTGCTTGGGTAGAGCCAGGAGACGAGTACGTAATCGATGAGCCCGTTGAGTACGCTTACGAGGATCAAGACAACTCTGAGAACTTTGCAGGCAAGATGACCATACCCTCGAAATCACTTCTATCTTTGCTTGCTAGATGCTCGCTCTTTTGCTATGCCTATGTGTAACACCCCGGATGTAACTTTCCCAATTTGTACTCCAACTCTTGCCGTTTTCGACGTTAAGTTATTTTATTTTCTCGGGTTCGGGTCTTTGTCTCCATGTGTTGTTATCGTTGTCATGCATCTCATATCATGTCATCATGTGCATTGCATTTGCATATGTGTTCATCTCATGCATTCGAGCAGTTTCCCCGTTGTCCGTTTTGCATTCCGGCGCTTCGTTCTCCTCCGGTGGTCATTTCTACCTTTCTTTCATGTGTGGGGATTAAACATTTCCGGATTGGACCGAGACTTGCCAAGCGGCCTTGTTTTACTACCGGTAGACCGCCTGTCAAGTTTCGTACCATTTGGACTTCGTTTGATACTCCAACGGTTAACCGAGGGACCGAAAAGGCCTCGTGTGTGTTTCAGCCCAACACCCCTCCAATATGGCCCAAAACCCACCAAAACCTGCTCCATCATCTAGAGCGTTTGATCACGATCGCGTGGCCGAAAACCGCACCTCATTTGGACTCTCCTAGCTCCTCCTATGCCTATATATAGTCCCCTCCCGAAATTCGCGGATCCCCTCTCCAAAAACCCTAGTCTCCTTCGTCTCCACGCACCACCGGACAATTTCCCGCAGGGTGGAGACCGCCACGGGTCATGCCCTCATTGGCCCGCGCCGCCGCCCCACTTCGTCGCCGCCGCCGGCACGGGAGGCCCAGATCGGGCCCCCGAGGCCCATCCGCCGCCGCGCCGCGCCACCCGCTCCCTGCCGCCGCATCGCCGCCTCCCTCGCCAACTCCGGCAACCGGAGCACCCTCCGCCGGCTCCGGCCACCGCGGCCAGCACCGCCCCGCCGCTCCTCGAAGCCCGCCGCCGCCGCCGCCGTCAAAACCGGCCGGGGAGAGGCCGGCCTCGCCTCTCCTTCATCTCCCCGCCGACGAATCGACCTCGCCGGAGCGAGCTGACCTCGCCGGAGCCACCTCGGGTTGCGTGCCCGTGAGAAACCCTAGATCCGTGGGTGGTGTTTTTTTTCTTCTAAGTCCCTGTTTCCACAGATCCATATGCTCCTGTTCATTGCATCGTAACTCCTCATCCGTAACTCCGTTTTTGGCATATAGCATATCAAAATGTTCATCTTAGAGAGTACATCATTTCATTCCATTGCATCATTTTCATTTGAGTTCATCTTGATGCCCGAAATACTGTTAAAGAGGGCTACTTGAGATAATTGTCAGATCTGCTACTCCATTTAGATATTTGTCATTTTTGCCATGATTATTGTGTGCTTGATATGCCCATGAGTTCTACATATGTTTTGTTAAGGGTTTTGTCATCTTTCCAGAGGTGCAACCCATGTATTTTGTGATGTGTGTGGTGACTAGCACGAGCTTGCAAAGTGGTGCACTTGTTAATTCTGATTTCAGAGACTTAGCATTTCCACTAAATCCTTGATCTGTTTATCTCATATTGTCATATGTTCATGTTGTTTCCTAGTGATCCGTGCCCCTTTTGAGGATGATCAGTAAGGATGTTTTGTTAATCTTGTAGTGCTCTATCCATCCTTGTCTTTGTTTGCAATTATGGAGCACCCTAGCTTGAGTCAATCGAGCTCTACTTTTACTACTTTGTGAATCTGGGCAGATTGTCTACTTGTTAGCAATTTTGCCGATGATGTTGTAGTTGATCCGTGCATGCTATGCTATTGTTCTTGCCATGTATAGCTTGCATTTTGTGTGTTCTTGATAGATGTATGCTTAGCTTTTCATGACTTGCTCCGTATTGAGTGCACCGAGCTCGTAAACATGCCTACTTCAGATGTATTTCAGCATGTGCCAGTTTTCACTAAGTCTGAAAACTGATTATGTTTTTGCCATGTTCACATGCTTGCAATTGTATTTTCTGGTCCTTTTTGGCTCAAGGTCACTAAGGGACTTTTGTTAAGCTCTTTGAGTAGCTCCATTCCATGCTTTACTTTGCCATGTTCAGGTCCTGTAGCATGTAGTTTTGTTGCTCCGAAGAGTGTTATCTGATCTGAAATTCCAGACAAGTGTTAATTTCACTAAGTCTGAAATCTGTTTGTCATATGCATTTTTGCCATGCTTGTTTGAACCTGTTAATGGATGAATTGGCCGTAGCTGAGTGCTAGACTTTTGTTAAGCATCATGAACGCATCCCTGCCATGTATTTTTTTGTCATGTTTGAGTGTTGTAGCATGTTCATCTCATTGCATTTAGATGGCTACTTGCTGTAAATCGCAGACCGGTGTCATATTTGGATCGCTTGCCATTTCCAAACCGTAACTCCGATTCCAGCGTTCTTTATATCGTTTTCAAGCGATTTCATCTCATCTTTCCAGTGGCACACTTCGATTCCCAAGTTGAGGCCAGGTTCATGCATTCCTTGTCATATCTTGCATATGCATCCCGCATCGCATCCCGCATAGCATATCATCTTTGCATCTTTTGTTCGAGCTTGCACGTGGTTGATTGTGTCCTTGTTGCTTGTTTGTCTTGTTTGGGTAGAGCCGGGAGACGAGTTCGCTAACAAGGAGTCCGTTGAGTTTGCTTTCGAGGATCCAGTCAACTCTGACGGCAAGATGATCATACCCTCGAAGTCACTACTATCTTTGCTATGCTAGATTGCTCGCTCTTTTGCTATGCCAATGGTACGATGCCTCCCAAATTGCCATGTCAAACCTCTAACCCATCATGTCCTAGAAAACCGTTGATTGGCTATGTTACCGCTTTGCTCAGCCCCTCTTATAGCGTTGCTAGTTGCAGGTGAAGATTGGAGATCGTTCCTTGTTGGAACATTATTTACTTGTTGGGATATCATTATATTATCTTGTTATCTTAATGCATCTATATACTTGGTAAAGGGTGGAAGGCTCGGCCTCTCGCCTAGTGTTTTGTTCCACTCTTGCCACCCTATTTTCTGTCATATCGGTGTTATGTTCCCGGATTTTTGCGTTCCTTACGCGGTTGGGTTATAATGGGAACCCCTTGATAGTTCTCCTTGATTAAAGCTTTTCCAGCAATGCCCAACCTTGGTTTTACCATTTGCCACCTAGCCTCTTTTTCCCTTGGGTTTCCGGAGCCCGAGGGTCATCTTATTTTAAACCCCCCCGGGCCAGTGCTCCTCTGAGTGTTGGTCCAACTCGTCAGCCGCCGGTGGCTACCAGGGGCAACTCTGGGCTGGCCTACCGGAAGTTTGGACAATCTGAGTCTGCCCTGAGAACGAGATATGTGCACCTCCTATCGGGATTTGTCGGCACATTCGGGCAGTGTTGCTGGTCTTGTTTTAACCTGTCGAAGTGTCTTGAAGAACCGAGATACCGAGTCTGATTGGAACGTCTTGGGAGGAGGTCTATTCCTTCGTTGACCATGAGAGCTTGTCATGGGCTAAGTTGGGACTCCCCTGCAGGGTTTTGATCTTTCGAAAGCCATGCCCGTGGTTATGGGCAGATGGGAATTTGTTAATGTCCGGTTGTAGATAACTTGAACCTTAACTTAATTAAAATGAATCAACTGAGTGTGTTACCGTGATGGCCTCTTCTCGGCGGAGTCCGGGAAGTGGACACGGTGTTGGAGTAATGTTTGTGTAGGTTGCTCTCTAGTTTCTTGCTCGCACTTTGCCTCCTCTTCTCGCTCTCTTTTGCGAACATGATAGCCACCATATTTGCTAGTCGCTTGCTGCAGCTCCACTTATATTTACCTTACCTTACCTATAAGCTTAAATAGTCTTGATCGCGAGGGTGCGAGATTGCTGAGTCCTTGTGGCTCACAGATTACTATTACACCAGATGCAGGGCCTGATGATTCCGCTCCAGGTGACGCTCTTGAGCTCAAGTGGGAGTTCGACGAAGACTCTCAACGTTACTATGTTTCCTTTCCTGATGATCAGTAGTGGTGCCCAGTTGGGGGTGATCGGGACCGTGTCACATGTTGGGTTCTCTTTTATTTTGGCGTCGTAGTCGGGCCATGAGTGTTTGGATGATGTAATGTTATTTATGTACCTTGATTGCCATGGCGAGTGTAAGCCAACTATGTTATCTCCCCTTTTATTATCTATATTACATGGGATGTTGTGCAGATTGCCTAACTTGCGACATATGCCTTCAATGCGATTATGCCTCTAAGTCGTGCCTCGACACATGGGAGATATAGTCGCATCGAGGGTGTTACACTATGCTACGATACCTACCACTTGCTTATCATGCCTCCCATATTGCCATGTCAAACCTCTAACCCACCTTGTCCTAGCAAACCGTTGTTTGGCTATGTTACCGCTTCGCTCAGCCCCTCTTATAGCGTTCCTAGTTGCAGGTGAAGATTGGAGTTTGTTCCTTGTTGGAACATGTTCATTGTTGGGATATCACCATATTATCTTGTTTATCTTAATGCACTTATATACTGGATAAAGGGTGGAAGGCTCGGCCTTATGCCTGGTGTTTTGTTCCACTCTTGCCGCCCTAGTTTCCGTCATATCGGTGTTATGTCCCCGGATTTTGCATTCCTTCCACGGTTGGGTTATAATGGGAACCCCTTGATAGTTCGCCTTGAATAAAACTCTTCTAGCAATGCCCAACATTGGTTTTACCATTCGCCACCTAGCCTTTTCCCTTGGGTTTCGCGGACTCAAGGGTCATCTTTATTTTAACCCCCCCCCCCCCGGGTCAGTGCTTCTCTAAGTGTTGGTCCAACTGAGCGATGTCCGGGGATACCAGGGGCAACTCTGGGCTGGCCTACCCGACGTCTTGCTCATCTGGTGTGCCCTGAGAATGAGATATGTGCAGCTCCTATCGGGATTTGTCGGCACATCTGGGTGGTGTTGCTGGGTTAGTTTTACCATTGTCGAGATGTCTTGTAACCGGGATGCTGAGTCTGATTGGATTGTCTTGGGAGAAGGAATATCCTTCGTTGACCGTGAGAGCTTGTGATGGGCTAAGTTGGGACTCCCCTGCAGGGATTTGAACTTTCGAAAGCCATGCCTGCGGTTACCGGCAGATAGGAATTTGTTAATGTCCGGTTGTAGATAACCTGAAACTTAACTTAGTTAAAATGCACCAACCGTGTGTGTAACCGTGATGGTCTCTTCTCGGCAGAGTCCGGGAAGTGAACACGGTGTTGGAGTTATGTTTGACGTAGGTTGTTCTAGGATCACTTCTTGATCATAGTTGTTCGACCATGCCTTTTCCTTCTCTTCTCGCTCTCTTTTGCGTATGTTAGCCACCAAATATGCTAGTCGCTCGCTGTAGCTCCACATCATATACCTTTACCCTTCCTATAAGCTTAAATAGTCTTGATCGCGAGGGTGTGAGATTGTTGAGTCCTCGTGACTCACAGATTACTTCCAAAACCAGATGCAGGGACCGATGATACCGCTCCAGGTGATTCAAATGAGCTCAAGTGGCTGTTCGATGAGGACTCAGGACGATACTACATGTCTTTCCCAGATGATCAGTAGTGGTGCCCAGTTGTGGCGATCGGGGACTATGTTGCATTTGGGGTTTATCTTATTTTTGGTTCCGTAGTTGGACCTTGAGTGTATTTGGATGAATGTAATGTTATTTATGATATTTGTGTGACGTGGCGAGTGTAAGCCAACTATGTATCCTTTCCCTTATTACATTACATGGGTTGTTGTGAAGATTACCTCACTTGCGACATTGCTTTCAATGCGGTTATGCCTCTAAGTCGTGCTTCGACACGTGGGAGATATAGCCGCATCGAGGGCGTTACAACCAACGAGGTTCGGTAGTAACTTGATCTGAAGTTTCATGATCATCATCATTAGCTTCCTCACTAATTGGTGTAGGTGTCACAGGAACCGGTTTCTGCGATGAACTACTATCCAATAAGGGAGAAGGTACAATTACCTCATCAAGTTCTACTTTCCTCCAATTCACTTCTTTCGAGAGAAACTCCTTCTCTAGAAAGGATCCATTCTTAGCAACAAATGTCTTGCCTTCGGATCTGTGATACAAGGTGTACCCAATAGTTTCCTTTGGGTATCCTATGAAGACACATTTCTCCGATTTGGGTTCGAGCTTATCAGGTTGAACCGTTTTCACATAAGCATTGCAGCCCCAAACTTTAAGAAATGACAACTTTGGTTTCTTTCCAAACCACAGTTCATAAGGTGTCGTCTCAACGGATTTCGATGGTGCCCTATTTAACGTAAATGGAGCCGTCTCTAAAGCATAACCCCAAAACGATAGCGGTAAATCAGTAACAGACATCCTAGATCACACCATATGTAGTAAAGTACGATTACGACGTTCGTACACACCATTACGCTTTGGTGTTCCGGGTGGCATGAGTTGTGAAACTATTCCGCATTGTTTTAAATGTAAACCAAACTCGTAACTCAAATATTCTCCTCCACGATCAGATCGTAGAAACTTTATTTTCTTGTTACGATGATTTTCCACTTCACTCTGAAATTCTTTGACCTTTTCAAATGTTTCATACTTATGTTTCATTTAGTAGATATACCCATATCTGCTCAAATCGTCTGTGAAGGTGAGAAAATAACGATACTCGCCACGAGCCTCAATATTCATTGGACCACATACTGAAGGAAATATGCCCTAGAGGCAATAATAAAGTTATTATTTATTTCCTTATATCATGATAAATGTTTATTATTCATGCTAGAATTGTATTAACCGGAAACATAATACATGTGTGAATACATAGACAAAAGGAGTGTCACTACTATGCCTCTACTTGACTAGCTCGTTAATCAAAGATGGTTATGTTTCCTAACCATAAACAAGGAGTTGTTATTTGATTAACGGGATCACATCATTAAGTGAATGATCTGACTGACATGACCCATTCCATTAGCTTAGCACCCGATCGTTTAGTATGTTGCTATTGCTTTCTTCATGACTTATACATGTTCCTATAACTATGACATTATGCAACTCCCGTTTACCGGAGGAACACTTTGGGTGCTACCAAACGTCACAACATAACTAGGTGATTATAAAGGAGTACTACAGGTGTCCCCAAAGGTACGTGTTGGATTGGCGTATTTCGAGATTAGGTTTTGTCACTCCGATTGCCGGAGAGGTATCTCTGGGCCCTCTCGGTAATGCACATCACATAAGCCTTGCAAGCATTACAACTAATAAGTTAGTTGTGAGATGATGTATTACGGAACGAGTAAAGAGACTTGCCGGTAACGAGATTGAACTAGGTATTGAGATACCGACGATCGAATCTCGGGCAAGTAACATACCGATGACAAAGGGAACAACGTATGTTGTTATGCGGTCTGACCGATAAAGATCTTCGTAGAATATGTAGGAGCCAATATGGGCATCCAGGTCCCGCTATTGGTTATTGACCGGAGACGTGTCTCGGTCATGTCTACATTGTTCTCGAACCCGTAGGGTCCGCACGCTTAAGGTTTCGATGACAGTTATATTATGAGTTTATGAGTTTTGATGTACCGAAGGAGTTCGGAGTCCCGGATGAGATCGGGGACATGACGAGGAGTCTCGAAATGGTCGAGACGTAAAGATCGATATATTGGACGACTATATTCGGACATCGGAAAGGTTCCGAGTGATTCGGGTATTTTTCGGAGTACCGGGTAGTTACGGGAGAAGCAATGGGCCTTGATGGGCTTTAGTGGGAAGAGGAGAAAGGGCCAAGGGGCTGCTGCGCCCCCCCTCCCCTCTAGTCCGAATTGGACTAGGGAAAAGGGGGCCGGCCACCTCTCCTTCTCCTCCACTTCCTTCTCCCTTCCTCCCCTCTTGGTGGACTCCTACTAGGACTTGGAGTCCTAGTAGGACTCCACATCCTGGCCGCACCTAGCCTTGGCCGGCCTCCTCCTCCTCCATCCTTTATATACTGAGGCAAGGGGCACCCCATGAACACAAGTTGATCCACGTGATCTATTCCTTAGCCGTGTGCGGCGCCCCCAGCCACCATAGTCCTCGATAATATTGCAGCGGTGCTTAGGCGAAGCCCTGCAGCAGTAGTACGTCAAGATCGTCACCACGCCGTCGTGCTGACGGAACTCTTCCCCGACACTTTGCTGGATCGGAGTCCGGGGATCGTCATCGAGCTGAACGTGTGCTAGAACTCAGAGGTGCAGTAGTTTCGGTGCTTGATCGGTCGGCTCGTGGAGACGTACGACTACATCAACCAAACGCTTCCGTTGTCGATCTACTAGGTATGTAGATCATACTCCCCCTCTCGTTGCTATGCATCACCATGATCTTGCGTGTGCGTAGGAAATTTTTGAAATTACTACGTTCCCCAACAGTGGCATCCGAGCCTAGGTTTTATATGTTGATGTTATATGCACGAGTAGAACACAAGTGAGTTGTGGGCGATATAAGTCATACTGCTTACCAGCATGTCATACTTTGGTTCGGCGGTATTGTTGGATGAAGCGGCCCGGACCGACATTACGCGTACGCTTACGCGAGACCGGTTCTCCCGACGTGCTTTGCACAAAGGTGGCTAGCGGGTGACAGTTTCTCCAACTTTAGTTGAACCGAGTGTGGCTACGCCCGGTCCTTGCGAAGGTTAAAACAGCACCAACTTGACAAACTATCGTTGTGGTTTTAATGCGTAGGTAAGATTGGTTCTTGCTTAAGCCCGTAGCAGCCACGTAAAACTTGCAACAACAAAGTAGAGGACGTCTAACTTGTTTTTGCAGGGCATGTTGTGATGTGATATGGTCAAAACGTGATGAGATATAAGTTGTTGTATGAGATGATCATGTTTTGTTAAAGTTATCGGCAACTGGCAAAAGCCTTATGGTTGTCTCTTTATTGCATAAGATGCAAGCGCCAAATAATTGCTTTACTTTATCGCTATGCGATAGCAGTAGTTGCAAGAGCAATAGTTGGCGAGACGACCGTGTGACGACACATTGATATAGATCAAGATGATGAAGATCATGGTGTCATGCCGGTGACAATAGAGATCATGACAGTACTTTGGAGATGGAGATCAAAGGCGCAAGATGATGATGGCCATATCATGTCACATATTTTGATTGCATATGATGTTTATCTTTTATACATCTTATTTTGCTTAGTTTGACGGTAGCATTTTAAGATGATCTCTCACTAATTATCAAGAAGTGTTCTCCCTGAGTATGCACCGTTGCGAAAGTTCTTCGTGCTGAGACACCACGTGATGATCGGGTGTGATAGGCTCTACGTTCAAATACAACGGGTGCAAAACAGTTGCACACGCGGAATACTCAGGTTATACTTGACGAGCCAAGCATATACAGATATGGCCTCGGAACACGGAGACCGAAAGGTCGAGCGTGAATCATATCGTAGATATGATCAACATAGTGATGTTCACCAATGAAACTACTCCATCTCACGTGATGATCGGACATGGTTTAGTTGATTTGGATCACGTGATCACTTAGAGGATTAGAGGGATGTCTATCTAAGTGGGAGTTCTTAAGTAATATGATTAAATTGAACTTAAATTTATCATGAACTTAGTCCTGGTAGTATTTTGCAAATCATGTTGTAGATCAATAGCTCGCGTTGTTGCTTCCCTGTGTTTATTTTGATATGTTCCTAGAGAAAATTGTGTTGAAAGATGTTAGTAGCAAAGATGCGGATTGGATCCGTGATCTGAGGTTTATCCTCATTGCTGCACAGAAGAATTATGTCCTTGATGCACCGCTAGGTGACGGACCTATTGCAGGAGCAGATGCAGACGTTATGAACGTTTGGCTAGCTCAATATGATGACTACTTGATAGTTTAGTGCACCATGCTTAATGGCTTAGAATCGGGACTTCAAAGACGTTTTGAACGTCATGGAGCATATGAGATGTTCCAGGAGTTGAAGTTAATATTTCAAGCAAATACCCGAGTTGAGAGATATGAAAGTCTCCAACAAGTTCTATAGCTAAAAGATGGAGGAGAATCGCTCAACTAGTGAGCATGTGCCCAGATTGTCTGAGTACAACAATCGCTTGAATCAAGTGGGAGTTAATCTTCCAGATAAGATAGTGATTGACAGAATTCTCTAGTCACCATCACCAAGTTAGTAGAACTTTGTGATGAACTATGATATGCAAGGGATAACGGAAACGATTCCCAAGCTCTTTGTAATGCGGAAATTGACGAAGGTAGAAATCGAGAAAAACATCAAGTGTTGATGGTAGACAAGACCACTAGTTTCAAGAAAAGGGCAGAGGGAAGAAAGGGGAACTTCAAGAAGAACAGCAAGCAAGTTGCTGCTCAAGTGAAGAAACCCAAGTCTGGTCCTAAGCCTGAGACTAAGTGTTTCTACTGCAAAGGGACTGGTCACTGGAAGCGGAACTACCCCAAGTGATTGGCAGATAAGAAGGATGGCAAAGTGAACATAAGTATATTTGATATACATGTTATTGATGTGTACTTTACTAGTGTTTATAGCAACCCCTCAGTATTTGATACTAGTTCAGTTGCTAAGATTAGTAACTCGAAACGGGAGTTGCAGAATAAACAGAGACTAGTTAAGGGTAAAGTGACGATGTGTGTTGGAAGTGGTTCCAAGATTGATATGATCATCATCGCACACTCCCTATACTTTCGGGATTAGTGTTGAACCTGAATAAGTGTTATTTGGTGTTTGCGTTAAGCATGAATATGATTTGATCATGTTTATTGTAATACGGTTATTCATTTAAGTAAGAGAATAAATTGTTGTTCTGTTTACATGAATAAAACCTTATATGGTTACACACCCAATGAAAATAGTTCGTTGGATCTCGATCGTAGTGATACACATAATCATAATATTGAAACCAAAAGATGCAAAGTTAATAATGATAGTGCAACTTATTTGTAGCACTGCCGTTTAGGTCATATTGGTGTAAAGCGCATGAAGAAACTCCATGCTGATGGGATTTTGGAGTCACTTGATTATGAATCACTTGATGCTTGCGAACCATGCCTCATGGGCAAGATGACTAAAACTCCGTTCTCCGGAGCGAGCAACTGACTTATTGGAAATAATACATACTGATGTATGCGGTCCGATGAGTGTTAAGGCTCACGGCAAGTATCGTTATTTTCTGAACTTCACAGATGATTTGAGCAGATATGGGTATATCTACTTGATGAAACATAAGTCTGAAACATTTGAAAAGTTCAAAGAATTTCAGAGTGAAGTGGAGAATCATCGTAACAAGAAAATAAAAGTTTCTACGATATGATCGCAGAGGTAAAATATTTGAGTTACGAGTTTGGCCTTCAGTTAAAACAATGTGAAATAGTTTCACTACTCACGCCACCTGGAACACCACAGTATAATGGTGTGTCCGAACATCGTAACCGTACTTTATTAGATATGGTGCAATCTATGATGTCTCTTGCCGATTTACCACTATCGTTTTGGGGTTATGCATTAGAGACAGCTGCATTCACGTTAAATAGGGCACCATCAAAATCCGTTGAGACGACGCCTTATGAACTGTGGTTTGGCAAGAAACCAAAGTTGTCGTTTCTGAAAGTTTGGGGCTGCGATGCTTATGTGAAAAAGCTTCAACCTGATAAGCTCGAACCCAAATCGGAGAAATGTGTCTTCATAGGATATCCAAAAAGAAACTATTGGATACACCTTCTATCACAAGACCGAAGGCAAGACTTTTGTTGCTAAATTCGGAAACTTTCTAGAGAAGGAGTTTCTCTCGAAAGAAGTGAGTGGGAGGAAAGTAGAACTTGATGAGGTAACTGTACCTCCTCCCTTATTGGAAAGTAGTACATCACAGAAACCGGTTTCTGTGACACCTACACCAATTAGTGAGGAAGCTAATGATGATGATCATGAAACTTCAGATCAAGTTACTACCGAATCTCGTAGGTAAACCAGAGTGAGATCCGCACCAGAGTGGTACGGTAATCCTGTTCTGGAAGTCATGTTACTAGACCATGACGAACTTGCGAACTATGAGGAAGCGATGATGAGCCCAGATTCCGCGAAATGGTTTGAGGCCATGAAATCTGAGATATGATCCATATATGAGAACAAAGTTTGGACTTTGGTTGACTTGCCCGATGATCGACAAGCAATTGAGAATAAATGGATCTTCAAGAGGAAGACGGACGCTGATAGTAGTGTTACTATCTACAAAGCTAGAATTGTCGCAAAAAGGTTTTCGACAAGTTCAAAGTGTTGACTACGATGAGAGCTTCTCACTCGTATCTATGCTTGAGTTTGTCCGAATCATGTTAGTAATTGCCGCATTTTATGAAATCTGGCAAATGGATAAACAAAACTGCATTCCTTAATGGATTTATTAAAGAAGAGTTGTATATGATGCAACCAAAAGGTTTTGTCAATCCGAAAGGTGCTAACAAAATGTGCAAGCTCCAGCGATCCATCTGTGGACTGGTGCAAGCATCTCGGAGTTGGAATATACGCTTTGATGAGTTGATCAAAGCATATAGTTTTATACAGACTTACGGTGAAGCCTGTATTTGCAAGAAAGTGAGTGGGAGCACTACAGCATTTCTGATAAGTATATGTGAATGACATATTGTTGATCGGAAATAATGTAGAATTATTCTGTAAAGCATAAAGGAGTGTTTGAAAGGAGTTTTTCAAAGAAAGACTTCGGTGAAGCTGCTTACATATTGAGCTCCAAGATCTATAGAGATAGATCAAGACGCTTGATAAGTTTTTTCAATGAGTACATACCTTGACAAGATTTTGAAGTAGTTCAAAATGGAGCAGTCAAAGAAAGAGTTCTTGCCTGTATTACAAGGTGTAAAGTTGAGTAAGACTCAAAGCCCGACCACGGCAGAAGATAGAAAGAGAATGAAAGTCATTCCCTATGCCTTGGCCATAGGTTCTATAAAGTATGTCATGCTGTATACCAGATCTATTGTATACCCTGCACTGATTAAGCAAGGGAGTACGATAGTGATCTAGGAGTAGATCACTGGACAGCGGTCAGAATTATCCTTAGTGAAATAAGGATATGTTTCTCGATTATGGACATGACAAAAAGGTTCGTCGTAAAAGGTTACGTCGATGCAAGTTTTGACACAGATCTGGATGACTCTAAGTCTCGATCTAGATACATATTGAAAGTGGGAGCAATTAGCTAGAGTAGCTCCATGCAGGGCATTGTAGACATAGAATTCGCAAAATACTTACGGATCTGTATGTGACAGACCCGTTGACTAATATTATCTCACAAGCAAAACATGATCACACCTTAGTACTCTTTGGGTGTTAATCACATAAACGATGTGAACTAGATTATTGACTCTAGTAAACCCTTTGGGTGTTGGTCACATATCGATGTGGACTATGGGTGCAAATCACATGGTGATGTGAACTATTGCTGTTAAATCACATGGCGATGTGAACTAGATTATTGACTCTAGTGCAAGTGGGAGACTGAAGGAAATATGCCCTAGAGGCAATAATAAAGTTATTATTTATTTCCTTATATCATGATAAATGTTTATTATTCATGCTAGAATTGTATTAACCGGAAACATAATACATGTGTGAATACATAGACAAAAGGAGTGTCACTAGTATGCCTCTACTTGACTAGCTCGTTAATCAAAGATGGTTATGTTTCCTAACCATAAACAAGGAGTTGTTATTTGATTAACGGGATCACATCATTAAGTGAATGATCTGATTGACATGACCCATTCCATTAGCTTAGCACCCGATCGTTTAGTATGTTGCTATTGCTTTCTTCATGACTTATACATGTTCCTATAACTATGAGATTATGCAACTCCCGTTTACCGGAGGAACACTTTGGGTGCTACCAAACGTCACAACGTAACTGGGTGATTATAAAGGAGTACTACAGGTGTCTCCAAAGGTACATGTTGGGTTGGCGTATTTCGAGATTAGGTTTTGTCACTCCGATTGTCGGAGAGGTATCTCTGGGCCCTCTCGGTAATGCACATCACATAAGCCTTGCAAGCATTACAACTAATAAGTTAGTTGTGAGATGATGTATTACGGAACGAGTAAAGAGACTTGCCGGTAACGAGATTGAACTAGGTATTGAGATACCGACGATCGAATCTCGGGCAAGTAACATACCGATGACAAAGGGAACAACGTATGTTGTTATGCGGTCTGACCGATAAAGATCTTCGTAGAATATGTAGGAGCCAATATGGGCATCCAGGTCCCGCTATTGGTTATTGACCGGAGACGTGTCTCGGTCATGTCTACATTGTTCTCGAACCCGTAGGGTCCGCACGCTTAAGGTTTCGATGACAGTTATATTATGAGTTTATGAGTTTTGATGTACCGAAGGAGTTCGGAGTCCCGGATGAGATCGGGGACATGACGAGGAGTCTCAAAATGGTCGAGACGTAAAGATCGATATATTGGACGACTATATTCGGACATCGGAAAGGTTCCGAGTGATTCGGGTATTTTTCGGAGTACCGGGTAGTTACGGGAGAAGCAATGGGCCTTGATGGGCTTTAGTGGGAAGAGGAGAAAGGGCCAAGGGGCTGCTGCGCCCCCCCCTCCCCTCTAGTCCGAATTGGACTAGGGAAAAGGGTGCCGGCCACCTCTCCTTCTCCTCCACTTCCTTCTCCCTTCCTCCCCTCTTGGTGGACTCCTACTAGGACTTGGAGTCCTAGTAGGACTCCACATCCTGGCCGCACCTAGCCTTGGTCGGCCTCCTCCTCCTCCATCCTTTATATACTGAGGCAAGGGGCACTCCATGAACACAAGTTGATCCACGTGATCTATTCCTTAGCCGTGTGCGGCGCCCCGAGCCACCATAGTCCTCGATAATATTGCAGCGGTGCTTGGGCGAAGCCCTGCAGCAGTAGTACGTCAAGATCGTCACCACGCCGTCGTGCTGACCAAACTCTTCCCTGACACTTTGCTGGATCAGAGTCCGGGGATCGTCATCGAGCTGAACGTGTGCTACAACTCGGAGGTGTCGTAGTTTTGGTGTTTGATCGGTCGGATCATGGAGACGTACGACTACATCAACCAAACGCTTCCGTTGTCGATCTACTAGGTATGTAGATCATACTCCCCCTCTCGTTGCTATGCATCACCATGATCTTGCGTGTGCGTAGGAAAATTTTGAAATTACTACGTTCCCCAACACATACATCAGTATGTATGATTTCCAATAAATCTGTTGCTCGCTCCGTTGTTCCAGAGAACGGCGTTTTAGTCATCTTGCCCATGCGGCATGGTTCGCAAGTACCAAGTGATTCATAATCAAGTGATTCCAGAAGTCCATCAGTATGGAGTTTCTTCATGCACTTTACATCAATATGACCCAAATGGTAGTGCCACAAATAAGTTGCACTATCATTATCAACTCTACATCTTTTGGCTTCAACATTATGAATATGTGTATTACTACTATCGAGATTCAACACAAATAGACCACTCTTCAAGGGTGCATGACCATAAAATATATTACTCATATAAATAGAACAACCATTATTCCCAGATATAATGTTCATGCTTAACGCTGGCACCAAATAACAATTACTCAGGTCTAAAATTAATCCCGAAGGTAGATGTAGAGGTAGCGTGCTGACGGCGATCACATCGACTTTGGAACCATTTCCCACACGCATCGTCACCTCGTCCTTAGCTAATCTTCGCTCAATCTGTAGTCCCTGTTTTGAGTTGCAAATGTTAGCAACAGAACCAGTATCAAATACCCAGGTGCTATTGCGATCTCTAGTAAGGTACACATCAATAACATGTATGTCACATATACCTTTGTTCACCTTGCCATCCTTCTTATCCGCCAAATACTTGGGGCAGTTCTGCTTCCAGTGACCAGTCTGTTTGCAGTAGAAGCAGTCAGTCTCAGGCTTAGGTCTAGACTTGGGTTTCCTCTCCTGACCAGCAACTTGTTTGTCATTCCTTTTGAAGTTCTCCTTCTTCTCCCCTTTACCATTTTTCTTGAAACTGGTGGTCTTGTTGACCATCAACACTTGATGCTCCTTTTTGATTTCTACCTCCGTAGCCTTTAGCATTGCGAAGAGCTCGGGAATTGTCTTATCCATCCCTTGCATATTATAGTTCATCACGAAGCTCTTGTAGCTTGGTGGCAGTGATTGAAGAATTCTGTCAATGACACTATCATCCATAAGATTAACTCCCAGTTGAATCAAGTGATTGCAGTACCCAGACATTCTGAGTATATGTTCACTGACGGAACTATTCTCCTCCATCTTACAGCTGTAGAATTCATTGGAGACTTCATATCTCTCAATCCGGGCATTTTCTTGAAATATTAACTTCAACTCCTGGAACATCTCATATGCTCCATGACGTTCAAAACATCGTTGATGTCCCGGTTCTAAGCCTTAAAGCATGGCACACTGAACTATCGAGTAGTCATCAGCTTTGCTCTGCCACACGTTCTTAACGTCATCAGTAGCATCTGCAGTAGGCCTGGCACCCAGTGGTGCTTCCAGGACGTAATTATTCTATGCAGCAATGAGGATAATCCTCAAGTTACGGACCCAGTCCGTGTAATTGCTACCATCATCTTTCAACTTTGCTTTCTCAAGGAATGCATTAAAATATAACGGAACAACAGCACGGTCCATCTATCTACAACAACATAGACGAGAAAAATACTATCAGGTACTAAGTTCATGATAAATTTAAGTTCAATTAATCACATTACTTAAGAACTCCCACTTAGATAGACATCCCTCTAATCATCTAAGTGATCACGTGATCCAAATCAACTAAACATAACCGATCATCACGTGAAATAGAGTAGTTTTCAATGGTGAACATCACTAGCTTGATCATATCTACTATATGATTCACGCTCGACCTTTCGGTCTTAGTGTTCTGAGGTCATATCTTTATATGCTAGGCTCGTCAAGTTTAACCCGTGTATTCTGCGTGTGCAAAACTAGCTTGCACCCATTGTATAAGAACGTTGAGCTTATCACACCCGATCATCACGTGGTGTCTCGGCACGACGATCTTTTGCAACGGTGCATACTCAGGGAGAACACTTGTACCTTGAAATTTTTAGTGAGAAATCATCTTATAATGCTACCATCAATCAAAGCAGAATAAGATGCATAAAGGATAAACATCACATGCAATCAATATAAGTGATATGATATGGCCATCATCATCAAGTGCCTTCGATATCCATCTCTAAAGCACCGTCATGATCACCATCGTCACCGGCGTGACACCTTGATCTCCATCGTAGCATCATTGTCGTCTCACCAACTATTGCTTCTACGACTATCGCTACTGCTTAGTGATAAAGTAAAGCAATTACATGGCGATTGCATTTCATACAATAAAGCTACAACCATATGGGTCCTGCCAGTTGCCAATATCTTCGTTACAAAACATTATCATCTCATACAATAAAATATAGCATCATGCCTTGACCATATCACATCACAACATGCCCTGCAAAAACAAGTTAGACGTCCTCTACTTTGTTGCTGTAAGTTTTACGTGGCTGCTACGGGCTGAGCAAGAACCGTTCTTACCTACAAATTAAAACCACAACAATAGTTTGTCAAGTTAGTGCTGTTTTAACCTTCAACAAGGACCGGGCGTAGTCACACTCGGTTCAACTAAAGTTGGGGAAACTGACACCCGCTAGCCACCTGTGTGCAAAGCACGTCGGTAGAACCAGTCTCGCGTAAGCGTACGAGTAATGTCGGTCCAGGCCGCTTCATCCAACAGTACCGCCGAACCAAAGTATGACATGCTGGTATGCAGTATGGCTTGTATCGCCCACAACTCACTTGTGTTCTACTCGTGCATAAAACATCTACGCATAAACCTGGCTCTGATGCCACTGTTGGGAAACATAGTAATTCCAAAAAAAAATCCTACGCACATGCAAGATCATGGTGATGCACAGCAACGAGAGGGGAGAGTGTCGTCTACGTACCCTCGTAGACCGTAAAAGGAAGCGTCATGACAACGCGGTTGATGTAGTCGTATGTCTTCACGATCGACCGATCCTTAGTACCGAACGTATGGCACCTCCACGTTCAGCACACGTTCAGCTCGGTGACGTCCCGTTAACTCACGATCTAGTAGAGTTTCCGGGAAGAGCTTCGTCAGCATGACGGCGTGGTGACAGTGTTGATGAAGCTACCGATGCAGGGCTTGTCCTAAGCACCGCTACTATATGACCGAGGTGGATTATGGTGGAGGGGGTCTGTCACGCCCTCGATGCGGCTATAGCTCCCACGTGTCGAGGCACGACTTAGAGACATAACCGCATTGAAAGCAATGTCGCAAGTTAGGCAATCATTACAACATCCCATGTAATATATATTAAAAGGGGGAGAACATAGTTGGCTTACACTCGCCACGTCACATCAAAGTACATAAATAACATCCATCATACAAACACTCATGGCCCGACTACGGCGCCAAAATAGAAGAAAACCCAACATGCGACAAGGCCCTGAATCAAACCCCAACTAGGCACCACTACTGATCATCAGGAAAAGACACGTAGTAACGCTGAGAGTCCTCGTCGAACTCCCACTTGAGCTCGTACTCGTCACCTGGAGCGGAATCACCTGGACCTGCATCTGGAGTTATAGTAATCTGTGAGCCACAGGGACTCAGCAATCTCGCACCCTCGCGATCAAGACTATTTAAGCTTATAGGAAGGAGTAAGGCAAATATAAGTGGAGCTGCAGCAAGCGACTAGCATATATGATGGCTAACTTATACGCAAAAGAGAGCGAGAAGAGGAGGCAAAGCACGAGCGAGAAGCTAGAAGAACAACCTGCGCAAACATTACTCCAACACCGTGTCCACTTCCCGGACTCCACCGAAAAGGGGCCATCACGGTAACACACTCAGTTGATTCATTTTAATTGATTAAGGTTCAAGTTATCTACAACCGGATATTAACAAATTCCCATCTGCCCATAACCGCGGGCACGGCTTTCGAAAGTTCAATCCCTGCAGGGGAGTCCCAACTTAGCCCATGACAAGCTCTCACGGTCAACGAAGGAATAGACCTCCACCCGAGACACACCGATCAGACTCGGTAACCCGGTACAACAAGACAATTCGACAGGTTAAAACAAGACTAGCAACACCGCCCGAATGTGCTGACAAATCCCGATAGGAGCTGCACATATCTCTTTCTCAGGGCACACTCAGATGAGCGCTCCATACAACTAAAACCAAACCTCGAGTTTCCCCGAGGGGGCGCTGGACAGGACTCTAGTTTGGACCAACACTCAGAGGAGCACTGGCCCAGGGGGGTTTAAATAAGATGACCCGTGGGCTCCGGAAACCCGAGGGAAAAAGAGGCTAGGTGGCAAATAGTAAGACCAAGGTTGGGCATTGCTGGAAAATCTTTAATCAAGGCAAAATATCAAGGGGTTCCCATTATAACCCAACCGCGTAAGGAACGCAAAATCCGGGAACATAACACCCATATGACGGAAACTAGGGCGGCAAGAGTGGAACAAAACACTAGGCGAGAGGCCGAGCCTTCCACCCTTTACCAAGTATATAGATGCATTAAGATAACATAGCAATATAATGATATCCCAACAAGTAAGTAAAAGATGTTCCAACAAGGAACGGCCTCCAATCTTCACCTGCAACTAGCAACGCTATAAGAGGGGCTGAGCAAAGCGGTAACATAGCCAATCAACGGTTTGCTAGGACAAGGTGGGTTAGAGTTTCAACATGGCAATTGGGAGGCTGACAAGCAAAAGGTAGGCATCGTAGCATTGGCATAGCAAGAGCGAGCAAACTAGCATAGCAAAGATAGTAGTGATTTCGAGGGTATGATCATCTTGCCTGCACAGTTGTCAGAGTTGATTGGATCCTCACAAGCAAACTCAACGGGCTCCTCGGTAGAGAACTCGTCTCCTGGCTCTACCCAACAAGACAAACAAGCAACAAGGATACAATCAACCACATGCAAGACCAAGCAATATGATGAAATGATGATATGCTATGCGGGATGCGATGCGGGATGCAAAATGCAAGATATGACAGGAAATGCATGAACCTGGCCTCAACTTGGAATTCCAAGGGTGCCACTGGAAAGATGAGATGAAATCGCTTGAAAACGATATAAAGAACGCCGGAATCGGAGTTACGGTTTGGAAATGGCAAGCGTTTTAAGAATGACACCGGTCTGCGATTTACAGCAAGTAGGCATCTAAATGCAATGAGATGAACATGCTACAGCCACCAAACATGACAACAAAATACATGGCAGGGATGCACACAAGATGCTTAACAAAAGACTAGCACTGAGCCACGGCCAATTCATTCATTATGAGGTTCAAACAAGCATGGCAAAAACGCAAATGCAAAACAGATCTCAGACTTAGTGAAATCAACACTTGTCTGGAATTTCAGATCACGAAGCCCTCTTCGGAGCAGCAAAACAACATGATACATGACCTGATTAAGACAAGTAAGAAAATGGCATGGAGCTACTCAACAAGCTTAACAAAAGTCCCAAAGTGACCTGGGGCCAAAAGGGTTCACAAAATATACTAACAGGCACACGAACATAGCTAAAACACAATCAATTTTCAGACTTCGTGAAAACTGAGACATGCTGAAATATAACTCACGAAGGCATGTAAACGAGCTTGATGCACTCACTACGGTGCAAGTCATGGCAAGGCAATCATACATCCATTAAGAAGGCACAAAATGCTAGCTAGACATGGCAAGAACAATGGCATAGCATGCACGGATCAACTACAATAACATCAGCAAAATCGCAAACGAGTTGACGATCTGCCCAGATTCACCACTAAGCAAAAGTAGAGCTCGATTGACTCAAGCTAGGGTGCTCCATAATTGCAAACAGAGACATGGATGGATAGAGCATAACATTATTAACAAAACTCCTTTACTGGTCATCCTCAAAAGAGGCACGGATCACTAGGAAACAATCTGAACATATGGCATCATGAACTGGATAATCCCAGACTTAGTGAAAACGACTAAGTCTCTGAAAACAGATTTCCCGGGTGCCTCACTTTGCAAGCTTGCACAAGTCACCACACACATCCTAAATATGCATGGGTTGCACCTCTGGAAAGAAGACAAAATGCTTAACAAAACATATGAAGGACTCACAGGCATAACATGCACACATTAACCATGGCAAAAATGACAAAAGTCTAAGATGAACTAGCAGATCTGACAATTAACTCATGAAGCCTCCTTCTAACAGCATTTTGGGCATCAAGATGAACTCAAATGGAAATGATGCAATGGAATGAAATGATGTACTCATCGAGTCGAACATTTTGATATACTATATGTCCAAATCGGAGCTACGGATGCGGAGATATCACTGATCAAAGTAGGCATAAAAATTAGGGGAGAGGGAGAAAAAGTCAACCCAGATCTAGGGTTACTGTAGCAGCGGATCGGAAGCACTGTAGCAGCGGATCGGATCTGAGCTCGCCGGAGGACTCGCCGGCGTCGATGGCTCGTGGTGGCCGAAGTTCGCCGTGAGGCGGCCGGAGAGGGCCGGATCCGGGGCCGGGCCGGTGGGGCGGGGGTGAGGAGGAGGACGGCGGGGCCGGCCGCCGGCGCGGTTGGCGGCGCGGGACGCCGGACGACGAGGGGCGTGGCTGGCTGGACTTAGGAGCTCGCCGACCGGACGAAGAGACGGGGCGGCGCGGGCGGTGTACGGCGTCGGGGAGGCGCAGCCTCGGGCGCTGAGGCGCGGCCCGGAGCGGCACGGGGGCGGGCCGGCGATGGGCTCTCGGGCCCGCGGCGGCGAGGTGGCGGCGGAGTGCCATGTGGCGGGCGCTGGGTGGCGGCAGCGGAATCCGGACGTTGTCCAGCTCGTCCGGACACGTCCGGCGGCGGCGGAGAGGGATTTTTTTAGGGTTTCGGGGAGAGGGAGAGATCCGAAAATGGAGGGGTCTATTTATAGACATAAGTGGAGTTAGGAGAGTCCAAATGAGATGCGGTTTTCGGCCACGCGATCGTGATCGAACCCTCTAGGACATGGAGCAGAGTTTGGTGGGTTTTGGGCCAAAATGGAGGGGTGTTGGGCTGCAACACACACGAGGCCTTTTCGGTCCCTCGGTTAACCGTTGGAGTATCAAACGAAGTCCAAATGATACGAAACTTGACAGGCGGTCTACCAGTAGTGAACCAAGGCCGCATGACAAGTCTCGGTCCAATCCGGAAATGTTTAATCCCCACACACGAAAGAAAGCTAGAAATGACCACCGGAGGAGAACGAAGCGCCGGAATGCAAAACGGACAACGGGGAAAATGCTCGATTGCATGAGATGAACACGTATGCAAATGCAATGCACATCATGACATCATATGAGATGCATGACAAAGAAAACAACACACGGAGACAAAGACCCGAACCCGAGAAATAAATATAACTTAACGCCGGAAACGGCAAGAGTTGGAGTACAAATTGGGAAAGTTACATCCGGGGTGTTACAACACTCCACCACTACGAAAAGATCTCGTGCCGAGATCTAGGACTGAAAGAACTCCGGGTACTCAGAACGGAGGTGATCCTCGCGTTCCCAGGTAGCTTCACGGTCGGAATGGTGAGACCACTTGACTTTGAGGAATTTGATTGACTTGTTGCGAGTCTTGCGTTCGGTCTCTTCAAGAATAGCAACTGGGTGCTCACGATAGGAGAGATCTTCTTGGAGCTCAATGTCCTCGAAGTTGACTGTGCGGTCAGGAGTCTTGAAGCACTTTTGAAGCTGAGAGACATGGAACACATCATGAACATTTGCAAAGTTTGAAGGAAGCTCGAGTTGATAGGCGAGGTCGCCTCTCTTGCTGACAATCTTGAAAGGTCCCACGTATCTAGGGGCAAGTTTCCCTTTGATACCGAAGCGATGAGTACCTTTCATAGGAGAGACACGGAGGTAAACATGATCTCTGATCTCGAAAGCCAAATCACGGTGCTTACTATCATAGTAGCTCTTCTGGCGGGATTGGGCTGCTTTGAGGTTATCACGAATGACTTTGCACATTTCTTCTGCTTCTGTGATTAAGTCATTACCCAGCAGCTAACGTTCACCGGTTTCAGACCAGTTGAGAGGGGTACGGCACTTCCTGCCATACAGAGTTTCAAATGGGGCCTTGCTCGAACTTGCTTGAAAAATGTTTTTGTATGAGAATTCAGCATAAGGAAGACAATCTTCCCACTTCATGCAGAAGGAGATCACACAAGCCCTGAGCATATCTTCAAGAATTTGGTTGACACGCTCGACTTGACCGCTTGTTTGAGGATGGAAAGCAGTGCTGAAGCGGATGTTAGTGCCCATGGCCTTCTGGAAAGAATCCCAAAACTTTGAGGTAAAGATGCTGCCACGGTCTGAAGAGATCACTTGAGGAATACCGTGCAGAGAGACAATTCGAGAGGTATAGAGTTCCGCCAATTGAGCTTCAATGATCGACTCTTTGATAGGCAGAAAGTGAGCCACTTTGGTGAGCTTGTCGATGACAACAAATATAGCATCATTGCCACGCTTGGACTTTGGAAACCCAGTCACGAAGTCCATTTCAATGTGGTCAAACTTCCATTCTGGAATGGCAAGAGGTTGGAGGAGACCAGCTGGCCTTCGGTGTTCTGCCTTCACTCTTCTGCAGACATCACATTCATTCACGAATTGAGCGATCTCGCGCTTCATTTGAGTCCACCAATAAGCTTGCTTAAGGTCCTGATACATCTTCGTGCTCCCAGGGTGGATGGAGAGGAGAGAATTGTGAGCCTCGTTCAAGATCACTTTACGAAGTTCACCTTTGGGCACAACAATATGATCCTCAAAGAAGAGAGCGTCCTTGTCATCAAGGCGGTAGCACTTGTACTTGGACTGACTCTTGGCAATCCCAATCTTCACCTTTTTCACCATAGCATCAAGAAGCTGGGCTTGGCGAATCTGGTCTTCTAAGGTAGGAGAGACTTGAAGGTTGGCGAGGAAACCTTGAGGAATAACTTGCAGATTATGTTTGCGGAAAGCTTCACAAAGCTCGGGTTGATAAGGCTTGAGAATCAGACTGTTGCAGTAAGCCTTTCTGCTCAAAGCGTCAGCAATCACATTGGCCTTGCCTGGAGTATACTCGATACTCGGATTATACTCTTGAATCATTTCGACCCATCGAGTTTGCCTGAGGTTGAGATTAGGCTGAGTGAAGATGTACTTGAGACTCTTGTGATCAGTGAAAATGTCCACTTTTCTTCCCAATAGAAGATGTCTCCAAGTCAAAAGAGCATGCACAACTGCCGCCAACTCGAGATCATGAGTGGGGTAGTTCTTCTCATTAGGCTTCAACTGGCGAGATGTATAAGCAACCACTTTCTTCTCTTGCATCAAAACTGCGCCAAGACCTTGGAGAGAGGCATCACAAAAGACCTCGTACGGCTTGGATTCATCAGGCGGAGTCAGGACTGGAGCAGTGATCAACTTCTCTTTCAAAGTGTTGAAAGCAATATCACACTCCGGAGACCAAACGTACTTGACGTGCTTCTGAAGAAGATTTTAGAGAGGCTTCGCGATCTTAGAAAAGTTTTCAACGAATCTTTGGCAATAGCTTGCAAGACCGAGAAAACTGCGGAGTTGCTTCACATTCTGAGGAGGTTCCCAATTCACAATTGCGGACACCTTCTCGGGATTCACGGAAATTCCCTTGGTAGAGATGATATGACCAAGATAAAGAACCTCATCGAGCCAAAATTCACACTTGGAGAACTTAGCGTAGAACTGATGTTCCCTGAGCTTATCAAGAACCAAACGCAAGTGTTTGGCATGATCTTCCTTGTTCTTCGAGAAAACCAGAATGTCGTCGAGATAGACCAAAATGAAGTCATTGGTGTAGGCATTGAAGATGAAATTCATCATGAGAGAGAACGTCGGAGGAGCGTTGGCGAGGCCAAAAGACATGACAGTGTATTCATATGAACCAAAGCTTGTTCTGAATGCTGTCTTGGGAATATCTTCTTCACGAATGC
The DNA here is from genome assembly GCF_018294505.1 of Triticum aestivum. NCBI lineage: Eukaryota > Viridiplantae > Streptophyta > Magnoliopsida > Poales > Poaceae > Triticum > Triticum aestivum. Next base: position 323,546,003 of record NC_057809.1, read on the forward strand.
GAATCTGGTGATAACCCATACGGAGATCAAGCTTGGAAAATACTTGAGCACCTTTGAGTTGTTCGAAAAGCTCATTGATGTTGGGAAGTGGGTATTTGTTCTTGATGGTCTTCTTGTTCACTGGACGGTAATCAACACAAAGTCGGTCCGTTCCATCCTTCTTCTTCACAAAAAGAACACCACAACCCCATGGAGAAGAACTAGGCCGGATAAGACCCATTCTTTCTTGCTCATCGAGTTGCTTCTTCAGCTCCTTCAACTCTTCAGGTCCGAGCTTGTAAGGACGCTTGCACACAGGTTTCGTGCCAGGCTCAAGTTCAATAACGAATTCAACTGGCCGGTGCGGAGGCATTCCTGGGAGCTCTTCTGGAAAGACGTCTTGATATTCGCAAACGACTGGAATTTGAGAGATGGCATCCAATTCACCCTTCTCATTGAGAGAAAACAGACGAATGGTATTATCCCGAGCTGCAAAGACAATTACATCCTCAGACGAATGAGTCAATTGAATCTGCCTGGCTGCACAATCAAGATGTGCCTTGTGCTTAGAAAGCCAATCCATTCCGAGAATAAGATCAATATCCGAGTTACCAAGAACAATTGGGGAATAAAGGAACTTGTAGTCACCCAATGTGATAGTAACCTCAGGGATGCAGGTGTTAGCTGTCATCTGCTTGCCCGGTGACACAATTTGCAAGGAACTTTGCAGATACTGATAATCACACTCATACTTTGATGCAAAAGGTTTGGAAATGAAGCAATGCGATGCACCCGTGTCAAAAAGAACTTTTGCAGGAATATCATTAACAGGAAGGTTACCCATGATCACATCTGACGAGTCCTCTGCCTGAGCTGCATTCACCATATTGACCTTGGCGAACTTGGGGTTATGCTTGACCACAGCTGTACTTGCCGATCTGACAGGAGGAGGAGGAAGACGCCTCTGGTTGAGACACTTGTTGGCATAGTGACCCTTCTTTTGGCACTTGTTGCACGTGACCTCTGAAAGCGGACGGTGATACGGAGCACTCGATCTTGGAGCTTGAGACGAAGTCTTGTTCTGAAAGCCAGGGTTGGGTGGGTGGGAAGAACCACTGCCACATTTGCTCTTCTGCTGAAATGGCTGACGGAATGGAGGAGGAGGAAGCCAAAACTTCTGCTGCTTGGTCACTTGAGTAGAGGAAGAAGGAGTAACATCTCTGACTCGCTTCCTGGAAGCATCACACCTCAACTGAGCAGCCTCTTGCTTCAGTGCCATGTTGTAGAACTCATCGTATCTCAAGGGCTCAAAGAGAACAAGAGCGAGCTCAAAATCTTCTCTGAGACCACCCCTGAACTGATATATCATGCTCTTCTCATCAGGCACGTCCTGCTTGGCAAAGCGGGCAAGCTTCTGGAACAATTTGTTGTAGTCATAGACTGACAAAGAGCCTTGCTTCAGATTGCGGAATTCCTCACGCTTACTTTCAACCACGCTCTGTGGAATATGATGAGCTCGGAAATCTCGACGGAAATCATCCCAAGTGATAACACATCCACCTTTGGAGTCCTTGTACTGCTGGAACCATTCTGCAGCTTGATCTTTGAGTTGGAAGGAAGCGAACTTAACAAAGTCCTCAGGCCTGACGTTACTGCACTCGAAATGCTTGCACAGATCCACAAGCCAATCGTCAGCATTGGTTGCCTCAACACAATTGCTGAAAGTCTTTGGCCTGTTAGCAAGGAACTGGTTGAGTGTAGCAAAGTGACTCTGATTGCTGCCTTGATTCCCTTGACTGCCTTGATTGCGCTCTTGGAGAATTTGCATGATTAGCTGTGTGTTTGCATTGGTTGCGTCCATCACAGCTTGCCATGCCTCTAGAGGAGGTGGAGGTGGTGGCGGATCTTGATTCTGGTTCTGACTGGTGCTCTTAGCGGGAGCCATCCTGAAGAGGTTGACCACCGTTAGCACATAGACAGATAAATGAAGCTGAAACCAACGGAATGAAAATTGCAACAAATAGTCTTCACATCCGAACAAAATGAATGAATGCATTCCTCTTGAAGTGGTCACATATCCATAAATTGAGAAGCCACGTAGAATTAAGGTAGAGAAATAAATCAACAAGGTACGGATCAAGAATGAATAATCGGTAAGAAATCCCAATCTCAAACCAATATCCGTGGAAGAAGAACTAGAGCTACTAGAATTCCCACCTATGAAACTCCCGAACCTTTCCGGTTATGCAATCAGGTGTTGGGGATATAGGGGAAGCATAATATCTCACCCAAACTAGCAAATCCTACATCCAGCTGTATCCATCCTTCAACACATAACCAAGAAAACTTCGGAAACCATCTACCTCATCCTTCGAAAAGCATCCGTTATACAAGTTATGGCGATACTCCCGAACTCCCGCCCCAGTACTGGGTGGCGTCGAGGTTATCTCACCAACGAACTGCATAAAAGAGATTTTCGATGTCGGCGAACATATCTCAAGTATTCCAGAATTGCAACGATAAAATTATGATGACAACTCCTCAGAGCTCAACTCCCCGGGACACTTCCACTAAACCCCTGACAGGAGGCACCAAGACAATGTTCTCATCATAAGCCATCGGAACGATTCCAAGATACTCGCGTGATCCTAAAAAAAATTTAGTGAAATTTGAGAAGAGAAGAGTCAAAACTCTACGTCAGGACGCCTTACCAGAGCGATGAGGAGACTGGGAAGTAAAAAGAATTCCTAAGCTCTCCGATATATAATTCCTAAATGACTCAAAACATTTTTTCTAGACACAACTCGGCTGCTAAAAACGATCAAGCAATGGGGCTCCTAAGGTTGGGGAAGGCTCTGATTACCAACTTGTCACGCCCTCGATGCGGCTATAGCTCCCACGTGTCGAGGCACGACTTAGATACATAACCGCATTGAAAGCAATGTCGCAAGTCAGGCAATCATTACAACATCCCATGTAATATATATTAAAAGGGGGAGAACATAGTTGGCTTACACTCGCCATGTCACATCAAAGTACATAAATAACATACATCATACAAACACTCATGGCCCGACTACGGCGCCAAAATAGAAGAAAACCCAACATGCGACAAGGCCCTGAATCAAACCCCAACTAGGCACCACTACTGATCATCAGGAAAAGACACGTAGTAACGCTGAGAGTCCTCGTCGAACTCCCACTTGAGCTCATACTCGTCACCTGGAGCGGAATCACCTGGACCTGCATCTGGAGTTATAGTAATCTGTGAGCCACAGGGACTCAGCAATCTCGCACCCTCGCGATCAAGACTATTTAAGCTTATAGGAAGGAGTAAGGCAAATATAAGTGGAGCTGCAGCAAGCGACTAGCATATATGATGGCTAACTTATACGCAAAAGAGAGCGAGAAGAGGAGGCAAAGCACGAGCGATAAGCTAGAAGAACAACCTGCGCAAACATTACTCCAACACCGTGTCCACTTCCCGGACTCCGCCGAAAAGAGGCCATCACGGTAACACACTCAGTTGATTCATTTTAATTGATTAAGGTTCAAGTTATCTACAACCGGATATTAACAAATTCCCATCTGCCCATAACCGCGGGCACGGCTTTCGAAAGTTCAATCCCTGCAGGGGAGTCCCAACTTAGCCCATGACAAGCTCTCACGGTCAACGAAGGAATAGACCTCCACCCGAGACACACCGATCAGACTTGGTAACCCGGTACAACAAGACAATTCGACAGGTTAAAACAAGACCAGCAACACCGCCCGAATGTGCCGACAAATCCCGATAGGAGCTGCACATATCTCTTTCTCAGGGCACACTCAGATGAGCGCTCCATACAACTAAAACCAAACCTCGACTTTCCCCGAGGGGGCGCTGCACAGGACTCTAGTTTGGACCAACACTCAGAGGAGCACTGGCCCGGGGGGGTTTAAATAAGATGACCCGCGGGCTCCGGAAACCCGAGGGAAAAAGAGGCTAGGTGGCAAATGGTAAGACCAAGGTTGGGCATTGCTGGAAAAGCTTTAATCAAGGCGAAATATCAAGGGGTTCCCATTATAACCCAACCGCGTAAGGAACGCAAAATCCCGGAACATAACACCGATATGACGGAAAATAGGGCGGCAAGAGTGGAACAAAACACTAGGCGAGAGGCCGAGCCTTCCACCCTTTACCAAGTATATAGATGCATTAAGATAACGTAGCAATATAATGATATCCCAACAAGTAAGTAAAAGATGTTCCAACAAGGAACGGCCTCCAATCTTCACCTGCAACTAGCAACGCTATAAGAGGGGCTGAGCAAAGCGGTAACATAGCCAATCAACGGTTTGCTAGGACAAGGTGGGTTAGAGTTTCAACATGGCAATTGGGAGGCTGACAAGCAAAAGGTAGGCATCGTAGCATTGGCATAGCAAGAGCGAGCAAACTAGCATAGCAAAGATAGTAGTGATTTCGAGGGTATGATCATCTTGCCTGCACAGTTGTCAGAGTTGACTGGATCCTCACAAGCAAACTCAATGGGCTCCTCGGTAGCGAACTCGTCTCCCGGCTCTACCCAACAAGACAAACAAGCAACAAGGATACAATCAACCACGTGCAAGACCAAGCAATGTGATGAAATGAAGATATGCTATGCGGGATGCGATGCGGGATGCAAAATGCAAGATATGACAGGAAATGCATGAACCTGACCTCAACTTGGAATTCCAAGGGTGCCACTGGAAAGATGAGATGAAATTGCTTGAAAACGATATAAAGAACGCCGGAATCGGAGTTACGGTTTGGAAATGGCAAGCGTTTTAAGAATGACACCGGTCTGCGATTTACAGCAAATAGGCATCTAAATGCAATGAGATGACCATGCTACAGCCATCAAACATGACAACAAAATACATGGCAGGGATGCACACAAGATGCTTAACAAAAGACTAGCACTGAGCCACAGCCAATTCATCCATTATGAGGTTCAAACAAGCATGGCAAAAACGCAAATGCAAAATAGATCTCAGACTTAGTGAAATCAACACTTGTCTGGAATTTCAGATCACGAAGCCCTCTTAGGAGCAGAAAAACAACATGATACATGACCTGATTAAGACAAGTAAGAACATGGCATGGAGCTACTCAACAAGCTTAACAAAAGTCCCAAAGTGACCTGGGGCCAAAAGGGTTCACAAAATATACTAACAGGCACACGAACATAGCTAAAACACAATCAGTTTTCAGACTTAGTGAAAACTGAGACATGCTGAAATATAACTCACGAAGGCATGTAAACGAGCTCGATGCACTCACTACGGTGCAAGTCATGGCAAGGCAAGCATACATCCATTAATAAGGCACAAAATGCTAGCTATACATGGCAAGAACAGTGGCATAGCATGCACGGATCAACTACAATAACATCGGCAAAATCGCAAACGAGTTGACAATCTGCCCAGATTCACCACTAAGCAAAAGAAGAGCTCGATTGACTCAAGCTAGGTTGCTCCATAATTGCAAACAAAGACATGGATGGATAGAGCATAACATTATTAACAAAACTCCTTTATAGATCATCCTCAAAAGAGGCACGGATCTCTAGAAAACAAGCTGAACATATGGCATCATGAACTGGATAATCCCAGACTTAGTGAAAACGACTAAGTCTCTGAAAACAGATTTCCCGGGTGCCTCACTTTGCAAGCTTGCACAAGTCACCACACACATCCTAAAAATGCATGGGTTGCACCTCTGGAAAGAAGACAAAATGCTTAACAAAACATATGAAGGACTCACAGGCATACCATGCACACATTAACCATGGCAAAAATGACAAAAGTCTAAGATGAACTAGCAGATCTGACAATTAACTCACGAAGCCTTCTTCTAACAGCATTTTGGGCATCAAGATGAACTCAAATGGAAATGATGCAATGGAATGAAATGATGTACTCGTTGAGACGAACATTTTGATATACTATATGTCCAAATCGGAGCTTGGATGCGGAGATATAACTGGTCAAAGTAGGCATAAACATTAGGGGAGAGGGAGAAAAAGTCAACCCAGATCTAGGGTTACTGTAGCAGCGGATCGGGAGCACTGTAGCAGCGGATCGGATCTGAGCTCGCCGGAGGACTCGCCGGCGTCGATGGATCGTGGCGGCCGGAGTTCGCCGTGAGGCAGCCGGAGAGGGCCGGATCCGGGGCCGGACCGGTGGGGCGGGGGTGAGGAGGAGGACGGCGGGGCCGGCCGCTGGCGCGGTTGGCGGCGTGGGACGCCGGACGACGAGGGGCACGGCTGGCCGGACTTAGGAGCTCGCCGGCCGGACGAAGAGACGGGGCGGCGCGGGCGGTGTACGGCATCGGGGAGGCGCAACCTCGGGCGCTGAGGCGTGGGGCGCGGCCCGGAGCGGCACGGGGGCGGGCTGGCGATGGGCTCTCGGGCCCGCGGCGGTGAGGTGGCGGCGGAGTGCCACGTGGCGGGCGCTGGGTGGCGGCGGCGGAATCCGGACGTTGTCCGGCTCGTCCGGACACGTCCGGCGGCGGCGGAGAGGGATTTTTTTAGGGTTTCGGGGAGAGGGAGAGATCCGAAAATGGAGGGGTCTATTTATAGACATAAGTGGAGCTAGGAGAGTCCAAATGAGGTGCGGTTTTCGGCCACGCGATCGTGATCGAACGCTCTAGGACATGGAGCAGAGTTTGGTGGGTTTTGGGCCAAAATGGAGGGGTGTTGGGCTGCAACACACACGAGGCCTTTTCGGTCCCTCGGTTAACCGTTGGAGTATCAAACGAAGTCCAAATGATACGAAACTTGACAGGTGGTCTACCGGTAGTGAACCAAGGCCACATGACAAGTCTCGGTCCAATCCGGAAATGTTTAATCCCCACACATGAAAGAAATCTAGAAAAGACCACCGGAGGAGAACGAAGCGCCAGAATGCAAAACGGACAACGGGGAAAATGCTCGATTGCATGAGATGAACACGTATGCAAATGCAATGCACATGATGACATCATATGAGATGCATGACAAAGAAAACAACACACGGAGACAAAGACCCGAACCCGAGAAATAAATATAACTTAACGCCGGAAACGGCAAGAGTTGGAGTACAAATTGGGAAAGTTACATCCGGGGTGTTAGAGGGGCACCGCACACGGCTAAAAGATCAATGATCAATTGTTGTGTCTCCAAGGGGTGCCCCCCTCCCCGTATATAAAGGAGTGGAGGAGGGGGCGGCCTCCTATGGCGCGCCCCATGAGGAGTCCTACTCCCACCGGGAGTAGGAATCCCCCCATCCAAGTAGGATTAGGAGTAGGAGAGGAAGGAAGAGAAGGAGAGAAGGAAAGGGGGGCGCCGCCCCCCCTCCTTGTCCAATTCGGACTAGATGGGGAGGGTGCGCGCGGCTGCTCTGACCGCCCCTCCTCTTCTCCCACTAGGGCCCATTAGGCCCAATATACTCCTCAGAGGGTTCCGGTAACCCCCCGGTACTCTGGTATATGTTTGAAACCTCCCAAAACACTTCCGGTGTCCGAACATAGTTGTCCAATATATCGATATTTATGTCTCGACCATTTCAAGACTCCTCGTCATGTCCATGATCATATCCGGGACTCCGAAATACCTTCGGTACATCAAAACACAAAAACTCATAATACCGATCGTCACAGAACTTTAAGCATGTGGACCCTACGGGTTCGAGAACTATGTAGACATGACTGAGACACATCTCCGGTCAATAAACAATAGCAGAACATGGATGCTCATATTGGTTCCTACATATTCTACGAAGATCTTTATCGGTTAAACCGCATAACAACATATGTTGTTCCCTTTGACATCGGTATGTTACTTGCCCGAGATTCGGTCGTCGGTATCTCAATACCTAGTTCAATCTCGTTACCGGCAAGTCTATTTACTCGTTATGCAATGCATCATCCCGTAACTAAATCATTAGTCACATTGCTTGCAAGGCTTGTAGTGATGTGCATTACCGAGAGGGCCCAGAGATACCTCTCTGACAATCGGAGTGACAAATCCTATTCTCGATCTATGCCAACTCGACGAACACCATCGAAGACACCTGTAGATCACCTTTATAATCACCCAGTTACGTTGTGACGTTTGGTAGCACACAAAGTGTTCTTCCGGTAATCGGGAGTTGCATAATCTCATAGTCATAGGAACATGTATAAGTCATGAAGAAAGCAATAGAACTAAACTAAACGATCAAGTGCTAAGCTAATTGAATGGGTCATGTCAATCACATCATTCTTCTAATGATGTGATCCTCTTAATCAAATGACAACTCATGTCTATGGCTAGGAAACTCAACCATCTTTGATCAACGAGATAGTCAAGTAGAGGCATACTAGTGACACTATGTTTGTCTATGTATTCACACATGTATTATGTTTCCGGTTAATACAATTCTAGCATGAATAATAAACATTTATCATGATATGAGGAAATAATTAATAACTTTCTTATTGCATCTAGGGCATATTTCCTTCACAATCCCACTTGTGATAATGAAGATTTCAGCATGCCTTCTCCTGAAACATTGAGTAAGAGTTAGCCACTAAACATATAACACAAGGATCCATTGTTTTCCATCCGATGAGGTCTTCGTATTTAGTACACTATGATTAATTATGTAATGCATATATATGTGGAGAAATCATTGGAATATAGCTAACATATGTTCAATTGCAATTGTTGCGAAATCTGATGAATGTTCTTCATGTGGACACTATTTGTTCAATTGACTATTGTGGCGAATTTGCTTTTTGGGTGCCGATTCAAAATGGCATATTTTTGTTTATTGGTTCGATTGAATATTGTGGCGAATTTGCTTTTTGCGTGCCGATTCAAAATGTGATATTTTTATTTATTTGTTCAATTGAATATTGTGGCGAATTTGCTTTTTGCATGCCAATTCAAAATGGCATATTTTTGTTTTAACCTGGCAATTGCTCCGCACACGGTTCAAGTAAATGAGTGTGTGCGATCCACATCGCAAAGCATACGTCAATCGTAGCAGAACCGTCGGTGATACATAGCAGATTGCAAATGATGTGAAGTGCTACTAGGTGTGCGTAGGGTCTCTAGAACCATTTGTGATATCGCGTTATCGCACACGAGATCTCAGAGTAAACCATGCCCAATGTAAAATACAATCCCAGTCGTAATTTTTTCAGGAAACGTGTGGGATCCGAAATGAAAAGCACACGTCACTCTTGAGGCAACCGTCGGTGATACCCAACAAATCGCAAATAGTCTGCAGCACTTGTATGTGTGCGAAGGGTCTCCTGAACCGTTTGTGATAGAACATTATCGCAGACGGTAATTATTGGCAAACGTGTACGATGGAGTCTTGCATGGCAGACGGGTTACGCAGAAAACTCATGTGCGATGGGGGCACAAATCGCACATAGTTCATATGTTGGCCCGTGTGCCTTACATAATGTTTCCCAAACGGTTCATTACGACGTACCGTATGGTTTCACTGCGCCATTAGAAACATTTAATCACCGTTACCACACGTGTGAAAGAATTTATTGTGTGCTGCATCACATACGATTACATTTTGGAAGGCCTCTGGATCACTGCTCCATATCCCCGACGGTTTCTGGGTCATGTGGGAAGGACACCCTATCGCCCACACTCACTTGGCGACGGTCCCAAATGTCGTTGCGGAAAGGGGTTAAAACTGTTTGTATAGCACTGGCGCGTATTAGTGTAATGCAATCGCTCGGGTTCAATTAGAGCCCAAGGCCTCGCTCGGGTTCAGTTTGAGCGCAACACCTCGTGCACACGCGCGTACGTGTATGAGAGAAACGCGCAAACCTCCGTGCATCGCTCGGCCCCGACCACCCGCTAACCGGGAACTCCCCCATATTTTCTTCGCCCTCACTTCTACCATGATTTTTTCCATCATGGACGGCCCAAAGAATGTCATGCAGCTGCGTCTCCGGCCAGGCCGGGATGAAAAGCCCATTTTCTGTCATTATTTTTTGTCATAGAAGTAGCAGCCCACCATATCTATGATGATACCGGGTTTTGTCACAATTCTCGTCATAGAAGTGTCATAAGCATGATAGGAAAAAATTCGTTTGGCCCAAATGTCACGGACGTGTCTATTTTTGTAGTGCAAATAACCTCTTCTCAGTGGCAAGTTTGAAATCATAGTTGAGCTCTTTGATTGCCCAATAAGCTTTATGTTCTAGTTTAAGAGGTAAGTGACATGTTTTTCCATAAACCATTTTATATGGAGACATACCCATAGGTTTTTATAAGCAGTTCTATAAGCCGATAATGCATCATAAAGTTTCTTAGACCAATTCTTTCAAGATCTATTAAGAGTCTTTTCTAAAATCAATTTAATCTCCCTATTGTTCAATTCTACTTGACCACTAGACTGAGGGTGATAAGGAGATGCAATTATATGGTTGACATCATATTTAGCAAGCATTTTACGGATGCACCATGAATAAAATGTGAACCACAATCAGTCATCAAATATCTAGGGACTCCAAACCTCGCAAAAATAACTTCTTTAAGAATCTTAATAGAAGTGCTATTATCAGCACTACTAGTTGGAATTACTTCTACCCACTTAGTTACATAATCAACAGCAACTAAAATATGTGTATACCCATTAGAGGAACACTGGTACATCGAGGTGCTATACAAACGGTTTTTAACCCCTTTCCGTGATGGCGTTCAGAACCGTCGCCAAGTGAGTGACTGCGATAGGGGGGTCCTTCCCACACGACTCAGAAACTGTCAGGGATATGCCCTCCTGGCACACACGCTCGGCAAAATGAGGTCATGTGCGACCGGCGAGCGCTCAAATACGGTTATACGTACAGTAGTACTCAAAAAATACTCCCTATGTTCTAAAATAGATGACTCATACTAACTTTAGTACAAAGTTGGGTCATCTATTTTATAACGGAGGGAGTACAATTATACATGAAAAATTGTTTCCGGTCGTAAGTACATCCCACACGGTCTGTCCCTGCTAAGCGTTTCCATTCGTATGTACATTCCGCATAGTCAATCCAAGGAATACATTTTTGTTAGTATGTACATCCCACGTAGTTAATCAAAGAAGTACATTTCCGTTCGTATATACATCCCACATAGTCACTCCAAGGATAATGTTTCCATTCGTAGATACATCACACACAATTTTCCCCATTAAATCGTTTGTCATAGCGTTGCCATTGCACACGATATTAAAAAAATTATCGTTTGCGTTATTGAATGCATCACACACGGGTGCGTGAAAGAAACTATGTCACAAAGGCTGTCCATCACACACACATTTTATGTGGTAATCATTTGTGCAAGGTGGCCTAACGCAAACAGTTTTCAAGAGGATGTCGTGCGTGATTGTTCATTGATCCAACACGGTTTATTCCTAGAAACTGTGTGCGTTGCCTGAGGTCATCTCCCATGATGTTTTCTCAACAACATTTTGCAATAGAAAAACCCAATTAGCAGGCTAATTGTCCTATTATTAATAATCCATTTATTAATCTAATTGACATTTCATATTAAGCACACAATATATTTCATTTCCATATTAAGGAAGCAGGATTTCATAATTGAAATGCATCAGAGTTCAACATCATATAGCTTCAGCACTCAGCTACGCCATTACACAGCTGCACCAGCACCAAGTTCAGATGCAACATCTACAACCTTTCGAGATTAGCATCATAGACAGAACATAGACAAATGAATCTCCCCTGAAAAACTGCTGAAGCAGAAGGCGAATATTGAGCCTTCATTGATGTTGAAGGTCTTTGCAACTTTAGGCCAGTGCATGTGGATGATTGACCATCCATCCTTCATCCTCTTTAGGATCACTTTAATATTGAACCGTAGGTGTTTTATGAAAACATTCCTCGCCTCCTGACCATACAGGTGGTTTGAGAGGTAATCATCAGTGAACTGCTTTGGAAAGGCCTAAAAACAAGGATATCCATAAATATCTTCTCCGGATTTGAAATGGCGCAAAGGGATTAAAAAGACAAGGTATAATAGTTAGTACCATCCCGTATTGAACTGATGTCTTCTTCATTGTGTAGACAACGATCTTGTTGTTGTTTGTCACTAATTTCTTTATCGTAACAATCTTTCTGAGTGTCTTGACTCGACTGATATTAATGGACAACTCATTTCCACATATGCAAAAAGGGTCAAATAGTGGGTCAAAACCTCTGACAGTTGGACCTACATGTGCAAGACCAAATTATTAAAAACCTAAAATTTTAAAAACAAGAAGTGGAAAGGTGTGTTATTAACAACATGCCTAATATTTAAAAACAAGCAAATGTAGTCATTCAAACTTTTATTGTGTAGGTCTAAGTACGCTAGTTATTGGCCCTGTTTGGATGCATGGGTTAGAGTTAGTTTGAGTTAGTTTGGGCTCAAATAGCCCTAAAGTATCCAAACGTGAGGGCTAGTTTGAGCTAGTTGTGTCAAACCCACCCAAAACAACTATCCCACCCAAGAGGTGTTGATTGGGGCTAGTTCTCCTAGTGCATTTATTGTCAATCTAACACTATCATCCAAACACCTCTTTGGCCAAAGTTAGTTCAGGGTTAGTTATTGTTGAGTATCATTGTTATTTAGGAAACGTAGGATAGCGTAGGATTTATTCTACCTTTATTTGTACTCCAAGATGACCATGTACTCCTATATATATGTCGAAGAGGCTCAAGCAATACAATCAACTATTCCACCAATCTCTCTCTCCCTTTTAACAGTCATGAGCTAGAAACTAACTCTAACCTCTAGCTAAGTTAGAGTATCCAAACAGTGCCATTGTTAAATCAAATGGAAAGGTGTGTTCAATACTCCCTCCGGTCCTTTTTACTCTGCTATAAGAATTGTCTGAAGTCAAACTTCATAAAGTTTGACCTTATTTATATGAAAAAATATCAACATCTAGCATGCTAAAGTTATACAATATGAAAATTTAAGTCATGACACATGTACTGATATTTATTTCATACTGTGAATGTTGGTATTTTGTTCCATAAAGTTGGTCAAACTTTAAGAGGCCTGACTTTAGACCAATCTTATATGCGAACTAAAAAGATTCGGAGGGAGTACAACATGCTTAACAGCAACCAAATATAGTCATTCATAGAGCTATTGTTAAATTCGGTATTAATGAAATTGAACTGCACAATTCATACTAGCACATATAGAACATCACATTATTAATAGCTAAAATAAACAAGGCATACTATGAACAACCAAAGATGGCAATTGAAACTAGACATATGCTAACTAGAAACAACTGAACACCATAAACCATAGAAATAAAAAATGCTTAATGCAAACAACCTAATATAGCAATAAATACTATACAAGTTCTCACTACAAAAGTGGTTCGAGAAAAAAATCATGGGTTTCCTCACTTGTCACAGATTGGCTCCCTCCTCGTGGTCGCCATCGATGATGTCTGACTTTCCAGCTAAGGATCCTAGGCCAGCGTCGCAGACGTGTCCTTCAGAAATGACAAAAGCGGCTCCATGGCGATGAAGGATGGCAAATTGTTCCTAACAAGCCGCATGAGATCAGCGGTAGGGCCGTCGATGAGATTGATGGCTATCGAACCCGACGAGTTGCGGGTGGGCAACATAACCTGTGACATAACCCGCGTCAAGCCTTTGGTGTCGACGGCCTCAATGTCGTAGCCAGCATCCGTGACATGGCCAAATACTCAAGCCTGCTAATTGAAATGCTTAATCCAGGTCCAGTCGTCATTGTCAGCTTCCTCAGCGGTCACCATGTCGATGTCGGGCGAAGAGGCCGCGGTAAAGCTCTTTGGGCCATTCGCTCCTCGATCTCCCCGAGAAGCATAGGCGGGCTTATGATGCGACGCTCTGGAGTGGGGGTGGGGATGGGGATCTCTGGGAAAGGGAGTGTTTCACAGGCGTCATCTAAGAAACTCAGGGTGGTGAGGGTATGCATATCGATGGGTAAACTGCACGAGCAGACCGACAGAGGTTGACGATGGAGGCGGCGCAGCGGCGTAGCGGCGGCGGTGGTGACCTAGCTAGGTTTGGAGCGAGAGAGGGGTGGTGTGTGTCGGCATTCTGGGAACGGGGGTCCCCAGACTTGCCTGCCTGCGGCCCACACATTGGCTCCACCAGCGGCCCTGTACGGCCCATCTTATTTAGCAAGCACTCAAGACCCTCATGAGGGGCCAATCCTCGCGAGGCGGACGACACAAGACCTCCTTGGAGGAAGATTCACCAGGCAGGCTCACGAGGGGCAGAGAGATCAAGGTAAGGGACACCTCGCGAGGTTTCTGTGATGCAAGCCATGACGACTGGAGCCAGGCGGGCGCCAGCGCGCAAATTGTCCTCATTTCCTCTTTGCTGCTAAAGGGCCAAGCGCAGGCGAGGAGTCCCGAGGCATCAGGCAAATGTTTCCATATCGGTGCAACAAGACCAAGACCAGTAGGACGGCAAGACGGAGGTCACCATGGAGCCCAAGATGGCATTACCACCAGAGCCTTTGGCAGGCGAAGACCACCTTTAGTCAGGATAACTTGTATGAGTTGTCTCCCTTCGAATTTGGCCGTTGTGGGATCCCTTCCCGCTCAATATTTGGGGAGAGGACCAGGGCCTCTATAAATAGGACTAGCCACCATCGTAGGAGGCAAATCACATTGGATCGGAGCCATTCCATCCATATCCTCAACTACTCAAGCTCACCAAGCACAAGAACACCTCTCCTCAGGAGGTTGTTCTTCCCTTGTAACTGTTCATTCTCAGCCCAAGAGGCAATCCACCACACCACACTAGAGTAGGGTATTACACCACATTGGTGGCCCGAACCAGTATAAACTCTTGTATCTCTTGTTCTTTGGGTTCGTCGAGCTAGGCCATGAGATCATGATGTGCGCGAGCTAGAGAGGGGGAGAGATCTTTGTTCGCACCCCAGTGTTCGAACCTCAAGGGTTTTACCGGACCCCGAAATCCAACATTTGGCGCACCAGGTAGGGGTGCGCCGAAGCTTTCCCCTCGTCAATCCGTGCTTCGCCACTCCACCAAGTTCATGGCCGATGCTCGTCGGGCCCGTGCTGAGTGCCGGGCCGCTCTTGCCACCCGCCTCGCTCAGACAACCCCTGTCGGCGGGCCTCCCCGTCATTCTACGCCATGATCCGCCAACGCCGCTACCAGCCCGGCGGCAAATGAGCAGCAAGCCTCCTCACTGCACCCCTCCGTGCGGCGAGACGGCCACACCGCCACCCCGTCGCTGACTCTGGCCGGCTCATCGTCTCACGCTCACCGCACACCCACAGGCGCGCAGGCGGCGCTGCTCATGGCACACGAGTTCCTGCGTTACCGCCCGGTCGATGACCTCTACGAGGACTGGTTGGACCGCATCGCCGAGCCTGTCAGCACCACAGGGGGCTCTCCTGCACCATCCCTCTCGCTGCCTCACCCGCCCCCAGCTGCAGGCGATATGGCTCACGGAGCGCCTCCGCCCCCTCCGCATCAAGACGGCGCCCACACGCCGAGACGCGCGGCTCATGGAGCGCCACCGCCCCCTCCGCGTCGAGACGGCGTCCTCGGTCCAAGATCTGCGGTCCCGCGGCATGATCCACCGCGCCGTGTGCCCGCGCACGAAGAAAGAAGCTGCCAAGAGATTCCCCGTCCGCAAGAAAATGCTCCACCGCCCCCAGCATCGCAACGTTAGGATCGCTTGCCGCAGCAGGGCCGTGCGCCACTTGCCGTGGCGGCGCAGGGACACCAAGATCAGGCTCTGCCTCCACGACGGGCCTCGGTGGCCGCGGAAGGCTACCGCGCCTTCATTCTTGAGCTGTGTAGCATCGTCTGGCCGGGCAAGTTCAAGTCGGATCTGCCTGCTCGCTACATTGGCACCCCCGAACCTGCAGAGTTCTTGCAGCTCTACGAGCTGAGCATCGAGGCGGCCAACGGTGACGAGAAGGTCATGGCGAACTGGTTCCCCATGGCTCTCGAGGATGGCCCCCGCTCATGGCTCCTGAACCTTCCCCCGGGCTTGATCTCCTCCTGGGATGAGATGTGCGACCACTTCATCGCCAACTTCCAGGGCACTCGAGACTGCTCCCCCGGCCGCGGGTGACCTGCGCCGCATCAAGCAACAGCCGGGAGAGACCCTGCATAAGTACATCGAGCGCCTCAACAACGTGTGCCTCAAGAGCCCCAAGGTGACGGACGAGGCCATCATCTCAGCGTTTTCTGATGGCGTCTGCGACATCAAGATGAAGGAGGAGCTCGCCATCCATGAGGACATGTGCACGAATTTGGAGCTGTTCAACATAACAACCAAGTGTGCAAGAGCTGAGGAGGGGCGTCTCTCCCTCCTCGAGCTCCCCGCTGCGGATACAGAGGAGAAGAAGGCCAAGGCCAAGGACATTAAGTGCAAAGGGGTGGCCGTACTCACGGCAGAGCCAGATACCAAGTGCGGCCGAGACCTTCCCGAGTCGTCCAAGGGCAGCCGTACGTTCTGCGCGTTCCACAATGTGTGCAGCCACAACACCAACGATTGTCAAGAGCTCAGGGCCATTTGCGATGGATGCTTCGGTCGACGCCCGAGCGCAACGACCGGGGCTACGGACGAGTAGGTGCACGAGGTGGAGGATGTTGGGACGACCGCGTGCCTCGCCAGGAGTGGCACAACCAACCTCGCGAGGACCGCTGGCAGGACCAGCTTCGTGAGGGCGCTTGGAGGGACCAGCCTCACGAGGACCGCCCTCAGGGCAATCCTGGTTTCCCTCCGCTACCGCCACCACCAAGGAGGAACGACGACCACCAGCAGGACGAAGGGGCTAGGGGCTTCCAGGAGCCGCGCGCCATCGCCTGCATCTTGGGTGGCGCTCAGGCCCTAGCCTCCTAGCGCATCCTCAAGCAGTTCTCTTGCGAGGTAAATGCAGCCCTCCCCAAGCTCGAGGCCACGCGCCCGCTCAGATGGTCCAAGTACGCCATCACCTTTAGCTTGGCGGACCAGCTCAAATGCGCGGCAACCGCCGGAGTTCTCCCGATGCTCTGTTCACCCGTCATCAGCAATGTCCAAGTCACCAAGACCCTCATCGACGGCGGTGCAGGGCTCAATGTCCTGTCCGTCGAGACGTTCGACATCCTTCAAGTGCCATACGATCAGCTCCAGCCCATGAAGCCTTTCTTAGGAGTGACTGACGGCTCCACCACCCCGATAGGGCAAGTTTGTCTCTCTGTCACCTTCGGTCTGTGCGACAACTACCACACCGAGCTCGTCGACTTTGACATCGCCCACATCCGCCTGTCGTACAATGCCATACTCGGGTACCCAGCGCTAGCCAAATTCATGGCAGTCACCCACAATGGCTACAACATCCTCAAGATGTCGGGAAGCGGCGGAATCATCACAGACCCCTGCGTAGAAAGAGACGCGGTGTGCTCCCTCGAGTGCGCCTTCCAAGCTACATCAGTCGGAGACCCTGAAAGCATGTGCGTGCAGTACGCTCCTAAGGCCAACCCCAAGAAAAAGAAGCAGCTACTCTGCACTTGGCCTCAGGGGAGAGGCGCCTCCAGCGGCACCACCTCAGGATCGGCACCCGCACCTGGGGCGCCTCCCTCCCTTGCATAGGGAGGCACGCCCGGCGCTCTCCTCGGGCAGGGCTCGGGAGCTCTCTTCTGGAGGGCCTCGGACCTAGCCAGCATCACGAGGGAGGTGCTCGGGCACCACGTGGAGGCGTGCTTCATGGCACGTTTCCCTCAGGAGGACACCGAGCGAGGAGCGCCTAGCGCTCAGGAGTTCATCACCAAGGCCACTCAGGAGCTATAGGATGCAAGAGCCATGTGCGGCGACCGTCGCCCACCTGTTGTAGCTCCCCACCCAGGCGAGGGTGGTGAGCTGCGCGTCTGCATCAACATCCTAGGGCTCAACAGGGCTGCATCACAGGAGCGCTTCTGGCCTTCGCGTGCTGGACGGTGTGAGGGCCCACCTCATAGCTACGTTCGCATGCCATTCGGCCTGCCGAGCGTGCCAGCCACCTTCCAGCACAACCTGCGGAGCATCCTGGTAGGTCAGTAGGCCAGGCATCACGCAGTCCTGGAGGAGATGAAGACGCTCCTCAGGAGGCCACCTGAGCCTCCAGAGCCTCCCAAGCTCTGTGTCTCGACGGCTCGTGATGAGCAACTTCTTCGCCACGCATATACCTGGCCATGGGAAGCCCGGCTCGGCCAGCCCGGCCCGACCCGGCCTGGCCCGACGCTGCTCCCAGGCCGGGCCCGGGCCCGTCATTTTTGCACTTTTCTGAAGGTCGGGCCAGGCTCGGGCCCAGAAAACAGGCCCGATGGCCGGGCTGGGCCCGGACCAGGGTTTTTTGCGTCGGGCTTGGCTAGGCCAGGCCCGAAGCCTAGCCCGGCCCAAGGTATGGCCAGGTATGGCCACACATCTTCAGCTACCCCAACACTCCTCTGACAACCAAACCAGGTAACATTTTCCAAGTTTATTTATCTAGGAGCGCCCCCTAGTCTGCATCATTCCTAGGCCGTGTGGGTCTGTCCCTGCGGCATGTATCCCTTTACATCTTTAGTTCACCCTGCTGGGGGCGCACCTAGGGCTGCATCATCCCCAGGCTGCTCAGGTCTGACCCAATGGCATGTATCATTCTTGCATTTACCTAAGCCAGTTTGCTTTCCATGCATAAGATATCTATCTATGGTTATCACCTGCTTGATAGTCACCCACCATTGGAGCCGCGCGCCTACCGTCTTTCTTCAAGATCCTTCGCATAAGAAGGCTAGGCACGGCGTCTGTGCTCGGGCCCGTCCCTGCAGCATCGATAAATCCAATGACTGAGCTCTGACTGGCGGGCTGACCCCGTTCACGTCACCTCCTAGGGTCGTTGTTGCTTGGCCTTCTCGTGCGATAACCTCAGGAAATTCATTCGGCGCAGGTTGCCTAACCATCTCGCAGGAACACCACAACCATCAAGAACCAAGACCTCGTGAGTCCTACGCTGGCTCACGAGTGCCCAGACACACCTTGTTGGGGATATGATTACTGGAGGTAAACCGGCTAGGAGTGGCCGGGTTAGCTCCATGAAGATAGAAGCTCATGAAGACGTGAAGATGGTGGTGCTTTACGAAGGCCCAAGGCCCAAAGGCGGGTTAAATCCTCTAGATGTAAACTGACTTTGTCATGTAACTTGTATTGTAAGTTAGAGGAATAGAGACCGAGCCGGACACTTCTATGATCCGGCCTCGGGACTCTGTAAACCGGCGGGCGTCAACCTATGTATATAAAGGGACGACCCGGCCGCGGTTTAGGGACGAGGGACAACAACTCGAGAGCCAGGCAAAGCGGATTCGCTCCCTGGTCATCGAAACCCCAGCAATACCAATCACAACTAGACATAGGCTTTTACCTTCATCAAAGGGGCCGAACTAGTATAAAACCCCTCGTGTCCCCTTGTCCAGTTTAACCCCTTTAAGCTAACCAGTAGCGATGGCTCCACGACTAACTCCTTTCACGAGGACATCTGCCATGACAAACCCACGACAGTTGGCGCCCACCATGGGGCTATCACACGATGGTTTCTAGTTCTTGAAGGGCAGCTTTGATGGGCTCAAGGGATACGCTATGGGCCGGATGATGAAGAGTCATCGTGGCAACCTCTACATCGACAATGCAGGATGGGGTCCCGGGGCCGGTTCAATTGAATACAGGTATCGGGTCCCCTTTGGTGGGATTCATGTCTTCATCGGCAAGATCGGCGAACCGGGCCCTGAGACGGATACCTGCACCGACATCATTGTGACGGCTCAGCGTGCAAGCCCTTCCCCGGTTCAGCCCATAGCAAGGCATGTTTTCATAGGTGTCATCCATGGAGCGAAATATGAGGATAGACCGGCATCTGATGGAGAAACCGTTGTCTGCTCTGACGACGAGTCTTCAACTGGAGAGACCGAATTATCGGAGGTTCCGATGGCAACAGTATTTTGGACCCCCTCGATCTGCCAAACCGGGTCGCTATCTTCATGGCCGGTACACAATCAGCACACCACTCGTCAACCGCCGCGGCAATGCTCTCCGGTTCAGCGACAGCAATGCCGGTGGGAGCAGGGGGCTCTGCGCCGCCTTCGGCTCAAGTTCTGTCTGATTTGTTCGACACTTTGGCAACATTGATGGCCACAGAGGTGGACGCAGCAGCCCGGGACCAGCACAATGCGGAGATTGCAAAGGTGAAAGATCAGATAACTCAGGCTAAAGCGGACCTAGCAGCAGAGAACACTAGGATGGCTACGAAACGGGCCGAGTTGGAAGCTCAGGCCTACCGGCTTAGGCTGGATCAGAATGCCTTAGAGGAAGTCATTAGAAGAAGATACCAGTCGCATCTCCCGCCGGGTTATGAGCCAAGGAATCTCTTCAACACGCTAGGAGCAGGAACTAGTAACTAGCCATTGTTAAACCGGACGGAGGCGCCAGGAACAAGAGCGTTGGTTCAGCCGCGCACGATGGACCCACCTCGTCAAAGCAACATTGTGCCGCAATATGTTCCGACGCCCCCGGGGCATTACTCCAACCCGTTGGACAACATTGTGACCACCGCTTCACGATTGGCAGCCCTCCCAACTGACGGCGAGTCACCAGTTGTGATTGAGACACGACGGGCCAGAGAGCTCCTTCAAACAGCTTTAAACCAGCAGCAGGCTTATTCGCATAGTCGCGAGAGGATTCATTCCACCCCCCGCCCGAGCCGAAGTTACAACAGGCACGTTGAGGATGAACGGGTCGTGTCAAGCAGTGCACGTCGCCGTAACTCGCCGCGAGGGCACAACCCGGCAGGTGGAGGTGCTAATGCGCAGGATGTGGTGGATCATGGTCGTGCACGTCGAGAGGCCGAGTTAGCAGCTTTGCATGGAGCTCGTCAACCTACTCCAGTTCACCCTACCGCTTCAGTGGAGCCAGGTGTGGTCTTCAGTTCCTTAGGGGTGTCGTGTCTCACCCCCGCTTTACGTAATGTGCGACTGCCCAAGGATTTCAAAGGCCCTCGTAAGGTGCCCAATTACACCGCCGATTTGCATCCAGAGGCATGGTTTGAAAGCTACGAGATGGCAATGGAGATGTTAGATGTGGATGAAGCGGTGTGTGCTAAATACTTCACCATGATGTTGGAGGGGACAGCTCGTACTTGGTGAAAGAGCTTGCCAGCTAACTCTGTCGGATCATGGGCTGAATTAAAGCACCGGTTTATCCAGAATTTTAAGGATACTTTTAAGCAGCCTATGTCAATTGTGGACCTGGCCACTTGTGTTCAAGAGGATGGGGAGTCTACAACCCATTGGGTGAAGCGGGTCTCAGCTATTCTGCATTCGTTGGATCGCATCAATGCAGATACCGCAGTGTTAACGTTGGAGGGCAATTGCCGGTTTTTGTCGCTCAAACAGAAGTTAGGAAGGCTCAAACGTCACTGCAATGATATGTCAACGCTTATGGCCGCTTTGGTTAAATATGCCGATTCAGATAATACCAAAGACCCTGACTCAGAGGAGGACAAACCGGGGAAAGGAAAGAAAAACGGCAACACCAAGGGACAGCAGCATAACCCGGCAGGTCATGGGAATAATGGTAAGTGCAAGGCCGATAATAGTTTGGACTTTGTGGCTAACACCAATGCTCAGGATAATGGTCAGTGTCGTAAGGGCAAACAACCCCAGAGGGGCGGAGGTTCAGGCCCCAGTCTGGAGCGCTTGTTAAATCAACCTTGTCCAAAGCATGGATCAAAGGAGAAGCCAGCGTCACATCTTTGGAAGGACTGTTATATCATGCGAGAGTTCAAGAACTTCAATATGTTTCAATACGACAATGGCCCTCCCAACGGTTCAGGAGGTGGTTTTCATGGGCCGAGTTATGGAGGTGGTAGCTCCGGTTCAGGATTTCAAGGCAATCAAACCGGCCATAACAATCAAGGGAACCAGGGAAACCAGGGAGGTTATAACCATCAGGGGAATCAGCAGCAGCAGTCAGGTTATCAGAGCAATCCGAAGCAGTTGAATAGTGGGCAGTAGTCTTCACCACTAGCTGGTGCAAGCGTGATCAAAAGCTTCACAAGAGGGCAGTAAACTCTGTTGAACTGGTAGTGCCTCAGTATCTGCGCTGGTCTGAGCAGCCCATTTTATGGAGTAGAGAGGATCACCCACCCCGGGTTGATAATCCAGGTCATCTGGCCTTAGTGGTGGCACCCCAGGTCTGGGGGCACAAGTTCACCAAGGTGCTCATGGATGGGGGAGGCAGTATCAATATTCTCTACTATGATACCTTCTGCCGTATGGGGTTGACAGATAAGAATCTTAAACTGTCGAACACCGTTTTTCATGGTGTGGTGCCCGGTAAGTCTGCATATCCAGTGTGCAAGATAGCTCTAGAGGTGGCCTTCGGAGATGATCATGATTCAAGGTCAGAAACATTGACTTTTGAGGTGGTGAAAATCAAGAGTCTGTATCATGCCCTGTTAGGGCGACCGGCTTATGCAAAGTTCATGGCACGGCCGTGTTATGTTTACCTGCAGCTTAAGATGCCAGGTCATAAGGGGACCATCACAGTACATGGGAGCAGGAAGATTGCTTTGGAATGTGAGTAAGGCGATGCGGCTTGTGCTGAGTCGGTTTCTGCCACGAAAGAGCTGAAGTTTTATAAGGACAAAGTTGATCCGGCAGACATGACTTCCTTGAAAAAGCCAACTACAGAGCATGATCCGGTGTTGAAGTTTAAATCGGCCACGGACACTAAGATGGTTGATTTTGTTCCTGGCGATTCATCCAAGCAGTTCAGCATCAGCGCTAACTTGGATCCCAAATAGGAAAGCGCGCTCATCGAGTTCATCCATGAGAACCGGGACATCTTTGCATCGAAGCCTTCTGACATGCCAGGTGTACCGAGGGAACTCGCTGAGCACACACTTAATGTTGATCCTAAGTTTAAACCGGTCAGACAGTTTCTCCGCCGCTTCAACGAAGAAAGGCGCAAGGCTATTGGTGAAGAGGTAGCTCGGTTGTTGGCCGTAGGGTTTATCGTGGAGGTCTTTCACCCAGAGTGGTTGGCTAATCCGGTGCTGGTTCTCAAGAAAAATAGCACTTTGCGTATGTGTGTGGACTACACAAACTTGAACAAGGCTTGCCCAGTAGATCCCTTTGCCCTCCCTCGTATTGATCAGATTATTGATGCTACGGCGGGTTGTGACCATTTGTGTTTTTTGGATGCTTATTCTGGTTATCATCAGATCAAAATGGCAGTTAAGGACCAGGAGAAGGCAACTTTTATAACTCCCTTTGGAGCCTTCTGCTATGTCTCCATGCCCTTTGGGTTCAAGAGTGCCCAGGCGACTTATCAACGTTGTGTTCAAAATTGTCTTCATAAGCAGATTGGGCGCAATGTTCATGCATATGTGGATGATATTGTGATAAAGTCCAGGAAAGAGGAAACATTGATAGATGACCTGAAAGAAACCTTTGACAACCTCCGAGTTTACAAGATGATGCTCAATCCGGACAAATGTGTCTTTGGTGTCCCGGCAGGCAAACTCTTGGGCCTTCTGGAATCAAACAGGGGCATTGAGGCTAATCCGGAAAAAAATTCAGCAATCATGTCTTTGGCTAAATCGGCATGTATCAATGACGTTCAACATTTAGCCGGCTAGATTGTGGCTTTGATCCGGTTTATTAGTCGTCTCAGGGAGAAAGCTATCCCTTTATACCAGATGTTAAAGAAAACGGATGACTTTGTCTGGAGCAATGCGGCTGATAAAGCATTTGAGGATCTGAAGAGGTAGTTAGCTGAACTGCCTGTGCTTGCAGCTCCGATCGATAAAGAGCCTTTACTGTTGTATGTGGCTGCTAATGCCAGGGCTGTTAGTGTGGCTATTGTTGTGGAGCGCAAGGAGGCTGGAAAGGAATATCCGATTCAACGGCCGGTTTATTATATCAGTGAGGTGCTTATCGAATCAAAGCAGAGGTATCCACATTGGCAGAAGCTGGTGTATGGGGTGTTTATGGCAAGCCGGAAGCTCAAACATTATTTTCAGGGTCATCCTATCACAGTGGTCAGTTCAGCCCCTCTAGAGATATCATTCAAAACAGAGAAGCAACTGGCCGGATTGCCAAGTGGGCTGTTGAGCTTGGACCTCACGGGCTCAAGTATACACCTCGCACAGCAATCAAATCTCAAGCACTTGTGGACTTCATCAATGATTGGACAGAGTTGCAGGAACCAGAGGAAAAGCCAGATAACACATATTGGACTATTCACTTTGATGGTCCGGGCAATTGGAGGGCTCGGGGGCTGGAGTTATATTAACTTCCCCGTGAGGTGACAAGTTTTCTTATGTTCTCCGCTTAATGTTCCCTTGTACTAACAATGCAGCTGAGTACGAGGCCCTACTCCATGGTCTTCGGATGGCTAAGGAGATGAACTTAAGCCGGGTTAAGTGCTTCGGTGACTCGGACCTGGTGGCTCAACAGGTATATGGCACTTGGGATTCTAAGGACCCACTCATGGCTGCGTATCGACGAGAGGTGGATATAGTGGCTGGTCATTTCAAGGGTTATCAAGTTGACCATATAGACCGGCGAAAGGATGAAGCGGCGGACGCTTTAAGTCACCTTGGCTCCCAGGGTAAACCAGTCCCACCTAATGTTTTCCTCGACGTCCTACACAATCCGTCGTTTAGGATACCAACAGAGGAGGAGTTGGCTATTCTTGACCCGGAGGCCCAACTGGTGGCAGCTTTGCAGGTTATACTAGATTGGACAGTCCCATACTTGGCTTACATGAACCCGGGCGAGTTACCGCAGGATGAAACCTTGGCCCGGCAGATAATCCGGCGTTCCAAGTCAATGACCATAGTCAATGGGGAGTTACATCGTTACAGCGTCACAGGAGCGATTCAGCGTTGTGTGTCTCCTCAAGAAGGTTGTGAGATTTTGCGGGAAATCCACGAACGAGATTGTGGTCACCATGCCGGTTCAAAATCCTTGGTAGCTAAGGCTTTGCGTCACGGTTTCTATTGGTTGACAGCTCATGCTGATGCTGAGGATTTAGTCAAAAGGTGTGATGGCTGTCAAAAATTTGCACGTCGCGCTCATGTTCCGGCTCAGGAGTTGAGAATGATTCCAATCACTTGGCCATTTGCGACTTGGGGGCTCGATATGGTTGGACCCTTTAAAAGATCCAAGGACAAAAGACCTACCTATTAGTGGTAGTTGACAAGTTCACCAAGTGGGTGGAAGCAGAGCCAGTCAGTAAGTGTGATGCAGCAGTTCAGCTCATCAAAAAGGTGATATTCCGGTTTGGTTTCCCACACAGTACTATAACTGGCAATGGTACTAATCTGTCAAAGGGTGAGATGGAGGAATTTTTCCAGCGTGAGCACATCCGGCTTGATGTAGCATCAGTGGCTAACCGTAGTCTAATGGTCAAGCTGAGAGGGCAAATCAAGAAATTTTGAGAGGTATTAAACCCCGGCTTATGGTTCCTTTAAAGCGGACACCGGGTTGTTGGGTGGAGGAGTTACCTTCTGTGTTATGGAGCATCAACACCACACCTAACAGATCTATGGGTTACACGCCTTTCTTTATGGTTTATGGAGCAGAGGCGGTTCTTCCTAGTGACATCCGTCATGACTCGCCCCGTGTGGCAGCTTATGTTGAAGCTGATAATGAGAAGGCACGTCAGGATTCACTGGACCTGTTAGATGAAGAGCATGATCTCGCAGCAGCACGTTCGGCGATTTATCAACAAGATCTCCGACATTATCACAGCCGCCGGGTTAGGACCAGAACTTTTCAAGAGGGCGATCTAGTGCTCCGGCTCATCCAGGATCAGACTGATATGCACAAGTTATCCCCACCTTGGGAAGGACCTTTTGTGGTCAGCGAGAATCTGCACAACGGGTCATACTACCTCATTGATGTTCGAGAGCACAAGGACTCACGTAAATCAGAAGAGGAGACCAAGCGGCCGTGGAATATAGCTCTTCTTCGGCCTTACTATACTTGAGCCACAGGCTCTTCTTATGTACATATTTATGACAATGTATATATTATATAATAAACCGGAGCCTCGAATAAAGCGGGATCTCTATTCTTTTTACATCATGTGTGAGCCTACAAGAGCTTCTACTGACAAAGCGGAGTTTTGTTAAACCGGCCTCTACGGCCACACGGATATAAAGAAAATCACTAGGGGGCTTGGTCGTATCCGGACCATAGCTACACCTCTTGATCGGTTTAAAACCAAAAAGGGATATCACTAGGGGGCTTGGTTGTCTTCACACCATAGCTACACCTCTTGATAGGCTTTAAGCCAAAAGGAAATTATGCGGATCCAAAGAGAGTCTGTTGCTTTAAGCACAGCTCAAACATTGGTAACCACTGAGCACAACTCACATATTACCTGGGGGCTCCTTGCTTCTCAACAAACAATGAGCTTGAACCCCTGTAATAGGCTATCAAGCCAGGCTTGGAAGCCAGGTGTATTCACCTAAAACCCCGGGTTAACCTGCCTCTTTAAGTAAGCCACTCCGTCCAGGTAAATCTGGTATGACCCATCGAACGTTTGACAAGTCAATCCCATGGAGCCTGAACTTGTCAAAGTTAAACCGGTGATTGGTTAAAGATTGAGGTCCATCTTAAAAGGATTTGCAAAATGGTTTAACTCAGTGGCCTGGCAGCCCACGAAAAGCCTCGATTTAGGGTCTGGCAGCCCATGAAAAGCCTTGCATATTTCTTGTCTTTGCTGTTTTTTATGATAAGGAATTTATGAATATTTTCTGGTAAACCGGTGTTCTTTACAACCCGGCATGACTTTCAACGCTTAGTTGTCAGTACATGATCAGTTTCAAATCAGTAGTATATTCTTTCGGTCTGGTTTTTGACTAGATATCACCAGCATTATGCGGCTATTATAGCCCAATATGGTTTCTATATGAACCGGCAAGAGGGCAAGGAGTTGACAACACTCCAGATTGGTGTTTTTTCACCTTTACCATACAAGCAGTTGGTCAGCCAACGAGGTATGTCACAGATATTATTTATTTTATCTAGTTAATATCCATCTTGGTTATCCATCCAAGTTATGTATATCTTTTGGGCACCATGACCCGTCTAGTGGTAAACCACTAGGATGCTTTCAAGTTCTTATATGCAGGAACACAAAGTATAATGGACTATGCATAAAATAGATCCCAAAAGTGGAACAAGTTTTCAAAATATCAAGCAACACAAGCATGCTCGATGGCATGGTAGATAAAGGTGTTTCTGCTATCCTATTACAAGGAGCTTCAAAACGGCCCAAATTGAATAATTATTTCAAGCAGTGGCAGACTGTAGTTGATAAACCGGTCGCCGGTTTAGGATGCTTCATCAGGGCGGCTTGACGATTGAGGGTCATCTGGTACAGTCACGTCCTCTTCATCCCTCCCCAGATGCTGGAAATCAACCGTTGACCAATTGATTCTGGTTAAAGCTTGAAACACGACCTCTTCATGGATAAGGCTGGAGGGGTCAATGTCAGGAGCGTAAGTATGCTTATGAATTGGAGGCACAAGCTCTTCAACATCATGGATCACAGCAGGCTGTCTCTTTCCATCAGCATCGTAAACCGGTTGGAAGTGAGATAAATCGGTGTCCTCCGCCAGTTTGCTTGCTATTGGCCACATCTCCTTTGTAAGCCTTCACAGATCGTCATTACTGAAGTTTGAGCCATCCTCTTCCACGCCAGGATATCCTTTGATGATATCTGCCGGTTCAAGATCCGGAATCCATGCCTTGGCCCGGATTAGCACGGTTAGCGCTCTTGATCTTGTGGCTGATCTCTTCAGTTTGGTGATCCGGGCAGGTAGCATGGCCAGCTTCTCAAGTGTTACCTTTATCAACGATGGCGCCGTCTTGTTATACGCTGAAGTGCAAATAGAACGCTGGGAGCCAGAGTATAGTTGCTCCATCAAGGTGTACGCCGCTTTAAGCTTCATCCGCATGTCAGAGCCCAGATGAGCAATGCGGGTCCCTGTTATGGTTTAGCATCAGTAAACCGATCAATGATAAGATCTTATGAACTAGACAAATGACATGTGGAGGTACTTACCAAACACAGCGGATGTCATGGCATCAATCTGCCGCTTCAAGCCGGTTAGTTTGTCTACCACTGGCTTCAGGGCTGCTTCTGCATCCTCGGCTTTCCTGGTTAAACCGGCCTTTTTCTGTTTCCCAGTCAGCATGCTCCTTGTTGAAGGTCTCTTTCAACTTCTCCATAGCTGCCAGGGAATTAGTCAGCTCCTCTTTGGCTTTGGAAGCCTCTGCTTGTTGAGACTTTACGTTCTCTTGAAGATCAGCGGTTTGAGCATCCCTCTTACTCAGCTCGTCCTGCAATGGCGAAGATATATCAACAACGGGATATGTATTTTCTAAGTACCAAGCTTATAACAAGTTATGCACTTTGTACTTGGGGGCTAATGCCTATTCACTCTGTTATCAACAAATCTTCCACAAGTCTCAAGTACAATGCAAGCATTATCCTTAACACTTGGGGGCTAATGTACATCTGTTCAAAACTGATGCATTGATTCAAGACCCGGTTTACCTCGCAAAGCTAAACTGGCCCTTGGGGGCTACACCGATGAAAACTACATGAATACAAGTATAAAGTATCGGTTTTGTTTTTACTAAGGACTTGACATATTGAGGATCAGCATGCAAGGATTAAGATATTACAAAGTCCCGGTTTATGATTAACATCATAAACCGGCCCTTGGGGGCTACTTGGGCTGATGTCTATACTTTGGAATCAAGAAAGGAAAGGTGATGAAAATACCTCATAGCGTTCCTTCATCAGGTTCACCAAAACCGGCTTCATAATCACGGTTTGAGTGTAGACGGTTTAAAAAACCAGAGTGGAGTTCTTCAGCGCTGAGATGGGAGTAGCTTGACAAATTAGTGCTCCATTTACCCTTCTCCATGGCAGCACGCTCTTCCTTGGCACTATGTTTGGCCAAGATTACAGGATGGCCAGGAGAGTTGTGGCCCATACCGGTAATGATAACATCGTCTCTTTGGCCTCTAGTAGTTTTTACGGGTGATGGTGGAGTGTCGATGGCTCTCACCGGACTGGAAGACCTGTCGTCAGCCCGGATTGGATCTGCCGGTTCACTGTCTGGTACAGCAATGTCAGCTTCTGGTTGATTATCAATATTCAGATCTTGAGGGGGTGGTTCATCAAACGTGGCTTCTGGATTTGGACCCTCCGGTTCAGCCGTCCGTTCCAGTTCAACCGTTTGCTCTGGTTCGCGAACCACCTGGTCTTCGGGCGGATTGTTCGCCCGAGCCTTTTTGCTGGGTCTAGCTTTGGTCATAAAATAGCAATAGATGTGAAAGTTAAAGCACACTACAAAGTATGAACAACATCAAAAGAAGGAGTTCAAGTACTTACCCAGCTACGGTTTTGAGAGGAGGAAGTTGGGTCGCTATTGACTCGCCAGAGGATGAGAGAGGTGTCACCTGATAATTTGAATCGGACGGATTAAGAGGTTGTCGAAAATAACCTGCCTTGGGATAAGAATTGTCAGAAGTGGGGGAGACCTCAGATCGGCGCTTCTGAACCGGGGTGTCAGGTAAACCGGCCGAAGTGACATGTTGGCCGCTGTGTCGGGTTGTCCGGCGAACCTCGTGCTGCTGTGTCTTCAAAATAAATGTTGGATCCAAGTAAGCAAGAGGATGAGAAAAGCTTACTTTTCAGACCGCTTGACGGGTTTTTTGTGTTGGCATAGAGTCCGAACCGGAGGAAAGGGTAATTACCTCTACATCGTCAGCCTGGCTGCCCTCCACATCCTCCTGATAAGTATCATTGTTAATGAGATGCATGAAAAGGGAGCCAAGTGAATCAAGTTCTACCTCAACTTCCAGTTCATCTGCGTCGTCATCAAGTTCCATGCTGATGCGTTCAGCTGCCTTCTGCTTTGAGGTTCTCTTGACGGCTTTTGTTTTGGGATGGGATGGCTTTGCCGCTTTCTCTGTAGGTTTCTTCTTCCAGAATGGATCATCACCCAGTTTATAAACAAATAGAAGGTTATTCACAGGTTGAACAGTGTAAAAAGATGTCGAAGATAAAAAGGAAGGATAGTACTTATAGTAGGCGGTTTGTTTTTTGTGTAAAAGGGGTTTAAACCGGTTTGGCGGCAGATAGATTCCGATTCGTTCAAAATCTTCTTGACACCCTCAGTAACTTCTTCATTAGTTAATTGAATGTTGATGTGGCGTTGGGAGTCTTCTAATTCACCAGTGTACTCACACATTAAACCAGAGCAGCGGCTTAATGGCAAGATGCTCCAGGATATCCAGCAACGCACAAAGTCGACGCCTGATAAACCGTTGGCCATAAAGGCTTGGAGCTTGGCGAGTTGAGGGGCATATGAGGCCCGTTCCGTAGCACTTAAACATTGCGGCAGTGGATGGGTGTTGGAGAGCCGGTGGGCACGGTAGCTCGGCAGAGGGTTCTCGTCTTCAGGGGAGGTATCTTTACAGTAGAACCAAATTTGGTTCCAATCTTTGGGGTGGCTGTGTAGCTTGGCATGAGGAAATTCGACCTCTTTTCTTTTTTGAATTGAGACACCCCCAAGTTCAGTGTTGGGTCCGTCTACAAATTCAGTGCGCCAGTTTAGATGGAAAAAATCCCAGAACAACTCAGCAGTTGGTTCTTCCTGTAGATACACTTCACAGAAGACTTGGAAGTTGCATATATTGGAAACTGAGTTAGGTCCAATATCTTGAGGGTGGAGCTGGAAACTAGCAAGCACATCCCGGAAAAACTTTGACCCGAGCGGTTTGAGACCACGTCCTATGTGATCAACAAATACCACTACCTCACCCTGCTTAGGAGTAGGAGGATTCTCCGATCCAGGAACTTGCCACCGGATTTCATTCTTTTTTGGCAAAGTACCAATCTTGAACATTCCGTTAAGTTGTTCTTCGGTTACTCGGGAAGGAGCCCAGTTACAAGCATAGAACTGTTTGGCCATTGCAAGTGAAAAGCTGAAAGGAAATACTGGTTTACAAATCGTTCATGGTGATATATAAGATGCGATGGCTTAAAGACATACAGGTAGGTAAATTGCGTAAACCAGAGGCTGATACAATAATGAATGACAAGGAAATATCAGAACAAGGGTATGCACATGCTGTTAAACCAGAGTATAACAACGGAGGTAAAAGGCTTGTCTGTTTCACCAGGGGGCTAATGGTATATGATAGATTGCTCTTACAAAGGTAAACTGCCTATGTGGTAAAGAGGATACAGATCTAAGGCAAAAATGACTAAGTAAGGTAAAACAGATTTCACAGTTTGGCATGGGAATTTTAGATATGCCGTGCGTTGGATAATCAAAATATATTCTGGTCTAATCTCATGCGCTCAAAAAGTTCAGTAAGTTCAGACGAGTTTGATATCAAGCAGATGCCTTAACAAGAAGGAGGGAGTTTAAACTACAAAAGGCGCTGAAAACAATCAGATCTAACTGGCCATTGGTATTACAGAAGCAGGAACAACTTCAAGCGGGAAGAACACCGAACCCTAATGGCGGATCTGGGGTGAGAAGAAGAGGAACTCACTAGTGCAGGAGGAAGCAGCGGAGGATCGCCGCGTTTCTCTGATATGGTCAGGTCGTTGCAGCGGCCTTTGTCGAAACAGAGGCGAAGGACGACGGCGGCGGCAGAGCTCGAGGGTCGGTCGGCACGAGGAAGAAGAAGTGAATGAGATGAAGGGGAAAAAGAGAAGAGCCCGTGGTCCTATTTATAAGGCGAAGCGATAAGCGACAAGTGCGGGAATCGAGGAGCTCAAAATGGATAGTTAATAAGGATGTCGCCTCGATGGTTGGATATTCATTAATGAAGGGAATCTTCGGCTTCAACGAATAGATGATGTCAGGGCGGTTTACTACGGATCTAAAGGATGACATCATGGTGGTTTACCAGATTTATATGAAGGAGACAGGGCAAGAATTTTTCTAAGTATTGAAGATTGACATGAACAAGTTCAAATCAATATGGGGCCTAATGTTGGGGATATGATTACTGGAGGTAAACCGGCTAGGAGTGGCCAGGTTAGCTCCATGAAGATAGAAGCTCATGAAGACGTGAAGATGGTGGCGCTTTACGAAGGCCCAAGGCCCAAAGGCGGGTTAAAACCTGTAGATGTAAACCGACTTTGTCATGTAACTTGTATTGTAAGTTAGAGGAATAGAGATCGAGCCGCACACTTCTATGATCCGGCCTTGGGACTCTGTAAACCGGCGGGCGTCAACCTATGTATATAAAGGGACGACCCAGCCCTGGTTTAGGGACGAGAGACAACAACTCGAGAGCCAGGCAAAGCGGATTCGCTCCCTGGTCATCGAAACCCCAACAATACCAATCACAACTAGACGTAGGCTTTTACCTTCATCGAAGGGGCCGAACTAGTATAAAACCCCTCGTGTCCCCTCGTCCAGTTTAACCCCTTTAAGCTAACACGTAGTGATGGCTCCACGACTAAGTCCTTTCACAAGGACATCTGCCGTGACAAACCCATGACACACCTCGTCTAGCCCTGCCGTGCAAGCCACATGTCAGCGGGGCTGTACACGCCCCGGGGGCTCTCCGCAGTAGGGAGTCCCCTCCCACGTGCCAGTGGAAGCACCATGCTCCGCGATGGCAATCGACACTGCCGAGGAGCGGCTATGCCCGTGCAAGTGCGGAAGTGCTATCCTCCATGCTGGTGATAAACAATTGAGGGCAGCCTCATGGTCGTATCAACCTCAGGGAGCCTCCGAGCTCAGTGTCTGGCCTCATCGCAACACCTCCCCTCGGGAGAGTCGCGTGAGGGGGCTGCGCTCGGGTCACGCTGATAACCCACAAGTATAGGGGATCGCAACAGTTTTCGATAAGTAAGAGTGTCAAACCCAACGAGGAGCTAATGGCAGAACAAATATTCCCTCAAGTTCTATCGACCACCGATACAACTCTACGCACGCTTGACGTTCGCTTTACCTAGAACAAGTATGAAACTAGAAGTACTTTTTAGGTGTTTTTGGATAGGTTTGCAAGATAATAAAGTGCATGTAAATAAAAAGTAGGGTCTGCTTAGATAAAGACATAACTAAGTTAGTTTTAGTAAAGAGCTTTTTGTTACGAGAAAGTTATTTGTCCCTAGGCAATTGATAACTAGACCGGTAATCATTATTGCAATTTTATATGAGCGAGAGGCATAAGCTAACATACTTTCTCTACTTGGATCATATGCACTTATGATTGGAACTCTAGCAAGAATCCGCAACTACTAAAGATCATTAAGGTAAAACCCAACCATAGCATTAAAGCATCAAGTCCTCTTTATCCCATACGCAACAACCCCCTTACTCGGGTTTGTGTTTCAGTCACTCACGCAACCCACTATAAGCGAATCATGAACGTATTGCAACACCCTACAGTGGGGATCCCTCACGCTTGCGCGACACGGAGAGCACCATTGGACAGCACCAATAATAAAACATGCAACTCAAACCAATCTTGATCATCAAATAGCCCATAGGACAAAATAGATCTACTCAAACATCATAGGATAGCCATACATCATTGGGAAATAATATATAGCATTGAGCACCATGTTTAAGTAGAGATTGCAGGGGGTAGGAGAGAGGTTACACCACTGCATAGAGGGGGGAAGAGTTGGTGATGATGGCGGTGAAGTTGTTGGTGAAGATTGCGGTGATGATGATGGCCACGGCAGCGTTCCGGCGCCATCGGAAGAGAAGGGGAGAGGGGGCCCCTTCGTCTTCTTCTTCCTTGACCTCCTCCCTAGATGGGAGAAGGGTTTCCCCTCTGGTCCTTGGCCTCCATGGCGTGGGAGGGGCGAGAGCCCCTCCGAGATTGGATCTGTCTCTCTGTCTCTCTCAGTTTGTGCGTTCCCAGATTCTACCCTTTCACCGTTTCTTATATTCCTGGAGATCCGTAACTCCGATTGGGCTGAAATTTTAACATGATCTCTATCCGGATATTAGCTTTCTTGTGGCGAAATAAGGGCATCAACCTCCATATGGGGTGGCCGCGAGGGTTAGGGGCACGCCCAGGGGGGTAGGGCGCGCCCTCTGCCTCGTGCCTCCCTCGGGCACCGTCTCGTGTGGATTTTTCTTCCAAAAATCATATATATTCCAAAAAAATGTCCGTCAGTTTTTATCCCGTTTGGACTCCGTTTGATATGGATATTTTGTGAAACAAAAAACATCCAACAAACAGGAATTGGCATTGGGCACTGGATCAATATGTTGGTCCCAAAAATAATATAAAAAGTTGCCAAAAGTATATGAAAGTTGTAGAATATTGGCATGTAATAATCAAAAATTATAGATACGACGGAGACGTATCAGCATCCCCAAGCTTAATTCCTGCTTGCCCTCGAGTAGGTAAATAATAAAAAAGATAATTTTTGATGTGGAATGCTACCTAGCATAATCTTGATCACATATCTAATCATGGCATGAATATTAAGATACGAGTGATTCAAAGCAATAGTCTATCATTTGACATTAAGATAATAATACTTCAAGCATACTAATAAAGCAGTCATGTATTTTCAAAATAACATGGCCAAAGAAAGTTATCCCTACAAAATCATATAGTCTGGCTATGCTCCATCTTCACCACACAAAATATTCACATCATGCTCAACCCGGATGACAAGCCAAGCAATAGTTTCATACTTTTGACGTTCTCAAACCTTTTCAACTTTCACGCAATACATGAGCATGAGCCATGGACATAGCACTATAGGTGGAATAGAATGGTGGTTGTGGAGAAGACGAAAAGGAGAAGATAGTCTCACATCAACTAGGCGTAT
The DNA here is from genome assembly GCF_018294505.1 of Triticum aestivum. Taxonomy (NCBI): domain Eukaryota; kingdom Viridiplantae; phylum Streptophyta; class Magnoliopsida; order Poales; family Poaceae; genus Triticum; species Triticum aestivum. The sequence continues at coordinate 323,580,898 of NC_057809.1, forward strand.
CAACAGGCTATGGAGATGCCCATCAATAGATATCAATGTGAGTGAGTAGGGATTGCCATGCAACGGATGCACTAGAGCGATAAGTGTATGAAAGCTCAAACTGAAACTAAGTGGGTGCGCATCCAACTTGCTTGCTCATGAAGACCTCGGGCATTTGAGGAAGCCCATCATCGGAATATACAAGCCAAGTTCTATAATGAAAATTCCCACTAATATATGGAAGTGATAACTCAAGAGACTCTCCATATGAAGAACATGGTGCTACTTTGAAGCATAAGTGTGGTAAAAGGATAGTAACATTGCCCCTTCTCTCTTTTTCTCTCTTTTTTTGTTTTTCTAGTGGGCTTCTTTGGCCTCTTTTACTTATTTTTAAAGTCCGGAGTCTCATCCCGACTTGTGGGGGAATCATAGTCTCCATCATCCTTTCCTCACTGGGGCAATGCTCTAATGATGATGATCATCACACTTTTATTTACTTATAACTCAATATTACAACTCGATACTAGAACAAAGATATGACTCTATATGAATGCCTCTGGAAGTGTACCGGTATGTGCAATGATCTAGCGTAGACATGACATCAAAAAATGGACAAGCCATGAAAACATCATGCTAGCTATCTTACGATCATGCAAAGCAATATGACAATGAATGCTCAAGTCATGTATATGATGATGGAAGTTGCGTGGCAATATATCTCGGAATGGCTATGGAAATGCCATGATAGGTAGGTATGGTGGCTGTTTTGAGGAAGGTATATGGTGGGTTTATGGTACCGGTGGAAGTTGTGCGATACTAGAGAGGCTAGCAATGATGGAAGGGTGAGAGTGTGTATAATCCATGGACTCAACATTAGTCATAAAGAACTCACATACTTATTGCAGAAGTCTATTAGCTATCGAAACAAAGTACTACGCGCATGATCCCAGGGGGATAGATTGGTAGGAAAAGACCATCGCTCGTCACCGACCGCCACTCATAAGGAAGACAATCAATAAATAATTCATGCTCCGACTTCATCACATAACGGTTCACCATACGTGCATGCTACGGGAATCACAAACTTCAACACAAGTATTTCTACAATCCACAACTACCCACTAGCATGACTCTAATATCACCATATTTATATCAAAAAACTATTGCAAGGAATCAAACATATCATATTCAGTGATCTACAAGTTTTATGTAGGATTTTATGACTAACCATGTGAATGACCAATTCATGTCATCTCTCTAAATAGATATAAGTGAAGCAAGAGAGCTTAATTGTTTCTACAAAAGATATGCCCACGCTCTAATAAATATAAGTGAAGCAAAAGAGCATTCTATAAATAGAACAAGCACTATCTCATACCAGCATGGTGAATAAAAGAAAAATAAAAACTAAATGCAAAAGACGCTCCAAGATTGCACATATCGCATGAACGAAATGAATCCGAAAACATATCGATACTTGTTGAAAAAAGTGGGGATGCCTTCCGGGGCATCCCCAAGCTTAGACGCTTGAGTCTCCTTGAATATTTACTTGGGGTGCCTCGGGCATCCCCAAGCTTGAGCTCTTGCCTCTCTTCCTTCTTCTCACATCGAGACCTTCTCGATCATCGAACACTTCATCCACACAAAACTTGAACAGAAAACTCGGTAACATCCGTTAGTATAATAAAGCAAATCACTACTATAAGTACTGTTGCAAACCAATTCATATTTTTTTGCATTGTGTCTACTGTAATATAACTTTTCCATGGCTTAATCCACTAATATAAATTGATAGTTTCATCAAAACAAGCAAACTATGCATCAAAAACAGAATCTGTCAAAAACAGAACAGTCTGTAGAAATCTGAACATTCACCATACTTCTGATACTTGAAAAATTCTTCCAAAATTATGAAAAATAAAAAAATTGTATATAAAGACAGTTCAAAAAGAATCATAACCATTTGATGTTCCAGTAAAAAATGAAAAATCGTGCAGTACAGCCAAAGTTTCTGTCCTGCACCGCACAAACCAACAAGCATTGTAAACATCCTAAAGGCAAACCTTGGCACATTATTTTTATAATACAATGGGATTGTACAAGGATAATTATTTTTATTGAAAAGTTTCTGTAATCAAGATTCAAAAAATTTCTGTGAGCATGAACAAAGTTCAAGGCTAGCTCCCACTTCAACAATGCTCGTCTTTCTCACTTTCGCTTTTCTTTTTGATAAAAGTTTTGGGTTCCCCTCTTTATTTTTGTTGTTTTTAAACTATATAAATGCACTCAACAGAAATAAATGACTCTCTAAAACTTCCGGGTTGTCTCCCTGGCAGCGCTTTCTTTAAAGCCATTAAGCTAGGCATATAGTGCTCAAGTAGTGAATCCACCCGGATCCCAAGGTATATCAAAGCCAATTTTAATTAGCAATGATTTCAAATATAGTAGTGAGAATAAAGTAACGTATATCATGTAATGACGAAGTCTAACTCTCTTCCTATGCATCGGCATGTCATAAAAGAACAATTCATGCACACATAGTAAAGGCCAATGCATAGTATAAATAGTTTCTTGCAATTTTATAGTATTGGAAACATAGAGAGGTGGAGATATAGTTCCTCTCTCATAATAATTGCAAGTAGGATCAGCAAGCACATGCATATTATATCTATCAAAATCATCATGTGTAGTAGTAAAAGGCAACCCATCAATATAATCCTTAATAAGCACAAACTTCTCCGATATAGTGTAGGTTGGAGAATTCAAAAAGATAATAGGACTATCATGTGTGGGTGAAATAGCAACAATTTCATGTTTAACATAAGGAACTATAGCAAGTTCATCTCCATAAGCGTAATTCATATTGGCATCTTGGCCACAAGCATAGCAAGCATCATCAAAAAGGGATATTTCAAAAGAATCAACGGGATCATAGCAATTATCATAGCATTCATTCTTCGGTAAGCACGAAGGGAAATTAAACAATGTATGAGTTGAAGAGTTACTCTCATTAGAAGGTGGGCACGGGTGATCAATCCACTCTTCCTCCTTTTGTTCTTCGCTCTCCTCCTTATCTTTTTCATCCAATGAGCTCACAGTTTCATCAATTTCTTCTTCCATAGATTCCTGCAAAATATTAGTCTCTTCTGGGACAGCGGAGACTTTCTCGATAAACGCATCAATATCGGAATTGTATTCATAATTCTCATAAGAATATTTAAGGATAGCTAAATTTTCAGGTCTGTAGACAGCATCATAATGATTTTCATATTATTTGAACATATATTCAATTTCATAAGCACCCATAAAAGCAACAAGTTCTTCTATTTGCTCCACATCATAATAGTCATATATACCTCTAGCATAAGAAGCCAAAGTTTCATTATCATTAAATTTTCATAAAAAGGGAAGGTGTGGAGCCTTCATCCTAGAGCAACAAGTATAATCATATCTCAAGCATAGTTGCCTAGCATACCATTTCAACATATAAATTTGATCCCATAATAGTTTCCCTTTTTGAGTTAAGCAATAATCCCTAAAGTATTCACGTTAATCCAACGTGTCTCCCATTACCAAATTGAATGGGGGTTTCTCTGGATTATCAAAGTAGTACATAATATCTGTCACATAACGAGCATCGAGGGTTTTAGGAGGTTCCTCATCTCCATGAGTAGCAAGTACACCTAATTTTTTTGGTATTTCGTGTTCCATATCCATAACTAAAGATAAAGAACAACTAAGAACAGCAAATAAAAATTACTTAGTGATAAAGCAAACAAGCACACACGAGAATATTCACCCCACACTATTGCTCCCCGGCAACGGCGCCAGAAAAAGGTCTTGATAACCCACAAGTATAGGGGATCACAACAGTTTTCGATAAGTGAGAGTGTCGAACCCAGCGAGGAGCTAAAGGCAGAACAAATATTCCCTCAAGTTCTATCAACCACCGATACAACTCTACGCACACTTGACGTTCGCTTTACTTAGAACAAGTATGAAACTAGAAGTACTTTGTAGGTGTTTTTGGATGGGTTTGCAAGATAATAAAGAGCATGTAAATAAAAAGTAGGGGCTGCTTATATAAAAACAAAACTAAGTTAGTTTTAGTAAAGATCTTTTTGTTACGAGAAAGTTATTTGTCCCTAAGCAATCGATAACTAGACCGGCAATTATTATTGCAATTTTATATGAGGGAGAGGCATAAGCTAACATACTTTCTCTACTTGGATCATATGCACTTATGATTGGAACTCTAGCAAGCATACGCAACTACTAAAGATCATTAAGGTAAAACCCAACCAAAGCATTAAAGCATCAAGTCCTCTTTATCCCATACGCAACAACCCCCTTACTCGGGTTTGTGTTTTAGTCACTCACGCAACCCACTATAAGCGAATCATGAACGTATTGCAACACCCTACAGTGGGGATCCCTCATGCTTGCGCGACACGAAGGACAGCACCAATAATAAAACATGCAACTCAAACCAATCTTGCTCATCAAATAGCCCATAGGACAAAACGGATCTACTCAAACATCATAGGACAGCCATACATCATTGGCAAATAATATATAGCGTTGAGCACCATGTTTAAGTAGAGATTACAGCGAGTAAGAGAGAGGTTACACCGCTGCATAGAGGGGGGGAAGAGTTGGTGATGATGGTGCTAAAGTTGTTGGTGAAGATTGTGGTGATGATGATGGCCACGACAGCGTTCTGGCGCCACCGGAAGAGAAGGGAAGAGGGGGGGCCTTCGTCTTCTTCTTCCTTGACCTCCTCCCTAGATGGAAGAAGGGTTTCCCCTCTGGTCCTTGGCCTCCATGGCATGGGAGGGGCGAGAGCCCCTCCGAGATTGGATATGTCTCTCTGTCTCTCTCTGTTTCTGCGTTCCCAGATTCTACCCTTTCCCTGTTTCTTATATTCCCGGAGATCCGTAACTCCGATTGGGCTAAAATTTTAACACGATCTCTATCCGGATATTAGCTTTCTTGCGGCGCAAGAAGGGCATCAACTGCCTTACGGGGTGGCCACAAGCACTACTACAAAAAGTGTTATAGCTAATATGGACATTAATGGCGCACCATGTATGTGGTGCGCCACTGCTATATAGAAGTGGCGCACCAGATATAGGTACGCCATTATTGACATATTACTAATGGCGCACCTGGTGTGTGGTGCGCCATTACTAGTTTTGAAAAAAAAAGAAAAAAAATTTATTAGCAGTGGCGCACCAGGGCATAGTGCGCCATTACTAGTTGACATAGTAATGGCGCACCTGTACAAAGTGCACCATTACTATGTGTATGACTGGGTCAAACCTTGGTCAAACTTAGTAATGGCGCACTTTGCATAGGTGCACCATTACTATGTCAAACTTAGTAATGGTGCACCTACACAAAGTGTGCCATTACTAACTTTGACCAAGGTTTGACCAAGTCATACACATAGTAATGGCGCACTTTGCGAAGGTGTGTCATTACTAACTTTCTTTGCACCCCCCCCCCTGACTGCCTTTTCAGTTTTAGAAAAAATAAAAGAAAATGATAGAAATGTCAAAAAATAAAAGAAAATAAGTTTCCCAGGTGATATGTGGTCTAGTTGTTGGAAAAATTTACAAATATGAATTTTGACTTTATTTGCAAAATCTCTCTGGAATTTAGTAAAATAGGCATAACTTTTGCATACGAACTCGGATTAAAAAGTTTTTTATATGAAAAATCATCTACTCGAAAAGTTACATCCGAATTCAGAATCCAGCTGAAGTTTTTTATACGAACCCCGTTGAAGATTTTCAGAATCCCCAAAAACCTAACAGAACGGAAGATACGGGGCTTTTAAGATCTAGAGGGGGGAAATGGAAAAAAATCAAACTTAGTAATGGCGCACCATTTGCTAGGTGCGCCACTAGTAACAGAAAAAAATTGGTTTCAATTTTTTTTGGAAAAAATGTTCAAAATATGATACGTAATATGAACGGGAATTTTGAAATAATTTTTCAAAATTTCATCACACTCATGAACATGAACAAAGTCATAGACATCAACAAGGTTTAATAGGATTGATATGATAGATATATCAACAAGTGCCTGTTAACTGAGCTGGTGCTAGGGTTGGATAGAACTGCAAAGTTAAGCGTACTTGGGCTAGAGTAGTGTGAGGATGGGTGACCTTCCAGGAAGTTTGACCACAGAGTGAGATTTGATCAAAAAATATTTTCTAAATTTTTTTTTGAAAAAAAATTGTTACTAATGGCGCACCAAATATGTGGTGCGCCATTACTAAATTAGATAGTAATGGCGCACCGTTGGACTATGTGGTGCGCCACTATTATCTGGTACCATTAGTACTTGTTACTAGTGGCGCACCTATAGTGCGCCATTAATGGCCAAAATAGGTGCGCCACTAACAGGCCTTTTCCTAGTAGTGGAGGTTCAGGGGCGCGCCCAGGGGGGTGGGACGCGCCCTCCTGCCTCGTGCCTCCCTCGGGCACCGTCTCGCATGTATTTTTCTTTCCAAAAGTCATATATATACCAAAAAAATCTCCATCAGTTTTTATCCCATTTGGACTCCATTTGATATGGATATTCTGCGAAACAAAAAACATGTAACAAACAGGAACTGGCACTGGGCACTGGATCAATATGTTAGTCCCAAAAATAATATAAAAAGTTGGCAAAAGTATATGAAAGTTGTAGAATATTGGCATGGAACAATCAAAAATTATAGATACGACAGACACGTATCACACGCCCAAGCGCAAGCCACCCTGCTAGGTCCCTCGGACCTGGTCGTCGCATGCGCTCCCAAGCGGAGCCAAGGTACGAAGGTCGTTTGAACATCAAGGGGGACTCCTGAGCATCACGAGTCGGGAGCCTAACTGACTATGTAGCCCCTCACTCCTTGGCCCGTCCCGGTGATCCGGACGGCCTAATGGCGGCTGAGGTATGCGCAAGGTCGGGCCCTGCTGACGTAGAACACTAGGCCTACTCCCAGATCTCCTTTCTATAGGCTGTTTGCGCGTCAAGGGGGACTCTTGAGCATCGCGACTCAGGAGCCTAACTGATCACGTAGCCCCTCACTCCTTGGTCCGTCCTGGTGATCTGGACGGCCCAACGGCGGCTGAGGTATGCGCGGGGTCGGGCTCTGCCGACATAGAATGTAAAGAAAATGGAAAGGAAATCACAGAATTTCAATGCAAATGTTACAAGACATATTGTTCTCCTGAAACCAAACACAAGTTTAACGCCTCCATGAGGCATGGTGCACATTGCAGGAACTAAATAGGAAAGGAGCCACCAGCAAGTCATCCCGTCATCCCTGGACACCGCCTTCACCTGCAAGGGATGCTTCTTCTTCAACGGCGTCGCCTTCACCTGTACCACCAGCCGGAGTTGCAGGATCAGTAGCACCGCCGGTTGGGGGCGTGGGAGCGAAGGCGCGAAACTTCTTCAGCAGGGCCTCCACCTGATCCTTCACGGTTGCGGCAGCGGCCATGCAATGCTCGTCGTCCACAGACTCCATCAGCTCGTCAAGGTGGGTGGTAGGATCACGAAGATGGAGGTGGCTGAAGACGCGCTGGCCAGGTCAAACCTGACAGCTGGGCCCCACTAATCAGTCTCACAGTTAACTATTTGGGTTAACTAACCTAACTAAACAACACTGGGCCCACTGGTCAGTTACTAACTAAACTAACTTAATTAAGTTTAGCTCTAACTAACTGGTTAGCCGGGCGAGGCCCGCATGTCAGTGACTCAAGGGTCAAACAGAGGTCAACCCCGGGTCAAACCCGGCGCTAACTGGGCTTTGACCCACTGCGGGGCCCGCTGTCAGTGACTAGGTGCGGTCCAGCTGGCGGGGATTAGCACTAATGACCCCGCCACGTCGGCTGTCGCCGGAGTTGGCCGGCGGCGACCAAACCCGTGGCGGCAACGCGCCGGACCTGCGCTAAAGGCGACGGGGGCGGTGGCTAAGGGCATCGGGGCGTAGCCCGGGCTCGCCCGCATCCAGGGAGGTAGGTGGGTGGCCGTGGGGGCGCCGGAGCTCGCTGGAACGGAGCTCGCGGCGGCGGCCGGAGCTCGGGTGATGATGGATTCGTCGCTACGGTGCGCTAGAGGGGAAACCGAAGGGTGCTGCGGGCTCCTGGGAGTGCAGCGAACATGGTGACGCGCTCGGGCGCAAGCTGGGGTGGCCCTGGCCACGGCGGTGAGGAACTACGGCGGCGATGAGCTCTCGGGTCCGGCGGGGCACCTAGCTAGGGGACGAAATCGAGTGCACGGAGTGAGGGGAGAGGAAGAGGAGCTCACGAGGAGCCGGATGAGACGCTAAGTGGGCTCGAGGACGGCTTGGTGACGACGGAACGGCGGCGGCGATATCCGGGCAGAGGCGGCGGGGACGAGCTTGATGGCGACGCTTTTGGGCATCCGGGCTTGCTTCCGTCGTCGAGGAGATGTAGTAGACGATGGCGGAGCTCCCGGAGACAGAGAGGGGTCGAGGGGTGGCCGGTGGACACCGTGGCAGCGAGCGGCGGCGACGGGCACGCTCGGTGGTGGGGAAGAGAGCAAGACGGGGGAGGGGAGAGAGAGCAGCGAGTGAGGGGGAGGAGAGAGGGGTCTCGGGGGGGTGCGTGGCAACGCCAGGGCGATAGGGAGACGGCAGGGAGGCAGCAGGAGGTGGAAGCAGGAGGTGGTCGCGGGTGCGCGCACCGGCGACACGCCTCTGCCTACTGGCAGAGATGGGTGACGACTGGCACAAGCCAGGTGGGCTGGGCCAGCACAGGTGAGGCCCAGGTGGGTTTCTCTCTCTCTCTTTATTTTTCTTTTCTATTTTTCTGTAATCTTTGTGGCTTTTCTAAAAATACCTAGACCCTTTCAAAAATCACCAAACTGAACATGCCCATTGTATAGAATATACCCAACATGGAACATTTCAGTTTAGGATTACTTGGGCAATTAAAATATTTACTAGCATCTAAATGCCCAAATTCAAATAACATATGATTTAATCCAGAGCCCAAATATGTCATGCAAAAATGTGCATCACCTCTGGTTACTGTTTCCAGCTTTTTCCAAGAATGATGAACATTTTTTTAAAGCCATTTGGATTTACTGGAAATATTTTGGTTGAACCTAGTGAATTACTTTAATGCTAGGGTTTAGGCAATCCCCATTTCAAGTTTCTTTCAAAGTTTAAACATGATGCACACATGAAGTTACCCTAGTGCAATGCCAGAAGCTAGGGATGTGACAACTCACCCCCACTAAACAAGAATCTCGGCCCGAGATTCAAGAAGTGAGGTAAGAAGGAAGGGGGGCACAAGACCAACACGATCTTCACGATCCAGGTTACACCTCAAAAGGTTGTTGATTCGTTGCATGCATTGATCTTGACATCCTTGCTTTTGAGATCTTCATCCACGCGATGATGATAGAAAGAAACTATACTAAGATTGATCTTCTCGAAGATCGAGCTATACAAGATCCACTCGCGGAATGAGATGTTGAAACATCTTGAGTTGAGACATAGAACACATCGAGAGGGATGGAAGAACAAACGACGGGGTTTGATTTGTGGGCAGCAATTCCACACTTAGAAAGATGGTGGATGGTGTCAAGGTGGCGAGGAAATAATTGCCATGGTCCCGTAATGGGGCACCTTGGGAAAAGTGACTTGTTGGATTGTTCCCTTAAGTGGCAAAAAGAATTACTTTTGATCCATAGATCATTGAAACTCTTCATACCAACTTAAAGCAATTTTCAATTGATCATTTGAAAGAGCTCGAAGAAATGGCATACTCGGACTAGGATGAATGATGTGGACTACCTTGTTGGAGACAACACAATGGATGATTTGCTTATCATCGGAGACGGATGGGACCCATGGTAAGTCCATTTTTGAAGATGATCCTGGACAACTACTACTGAGGTGCAAGTTGGGAACAAAATGCAAATGCTGGGAATGATTCTGGTAACTGGGGAAAAACTCAACAATCGAGAGTGTTTCCAATGTTTCAATGGTTATAGAATCATCGAAGAAACTGAGAGCACAAGGATCTCTAAGGAACAACTTCTATAATAAGTCGCACGAAATCCTCATGGAAAGATGGGCAAAGATACTATAATGACAGATCTTCCGCTAGGTGTGTCGGCTGGAATATCAACCCTGTCGGGACCTACATCATAGATCCTGGAAAAGTTCCAACCATCATATTTGCCTGAGATTCAGATCTGGTTGGTAATAGGATATTTCAGACATCATGTCTGGTAAAGAAAGTTTGCAACACAAACCGATGAGATGACATTGCAAGATTCTCAGAAAATGAACTACGATAGTAAGCTCCAAAACATGAGCCGGTTTTGCTCCAAACCTGTGAACACGCTGTCCCAGACAAGCATGACCACATAGTAGTCTTATAATAAAACACTACCGAGTCCAGATGGGGAACCATCATCGAGGATATCGAAGTCCTTGCGTAAGTCTAGCTCTTAAGAAGAAACTTCTTCTCCTTGAACAAATCAATCAGTGGCTTGGTGTGCTAGGGATTCATATAGAATGAAGGTTGCAAGTCTACAGACCACAGAATACTTCGCACATATGCATGACTGACTTGGGATGATTCCAGAGAAGGCGAGACAAACTTTCCCAAATTCATGGTGGCAACTTGCTTCAAATGCACGTGAACTAGAGGAAGTCACTTCTAATACCAAACATATGCTTCATGAGCTAGCATGAAGAAATGCTTTCAAAGTTTCCAACACTAGCTTAATGTTCAACATGAATCATGGATAAGATGAAAATATTGTCGATGGGCTCAACAACAGGTCATCCAGATTTCCATGAAGATGGAATTCCATAATTATGTGAACAAGGTGATGGCATTGGTCAGACCCAAAAGATATAACGGTGTATGCTCGAGGAAACAACCACGAGTAAGACAACATTATGAACATCGTTGGTTCTCATTAGACTTGACGATAGCCCACATTCAAATCAAGGTTTGGACAAGACGATAGATTCAACAACCGATCCCGAGGAACAATCAATGAAAATATCATCTTTCTTCAACACACACACACACACACACACACACTCACACACAAGGATATCCCTTTGGAATGAACTGAGTCGGACAAGCTGTTATCTTTCAACTCTCCAAGTTGTTGTTTAGATTAACCAACTTGCTCAGCGTATCCGACATAGATTCTTGGAGAAAGGATGGTTTGGAGGAAACCCAACATGATCACGAACTCAACATAGCGGTCAGGTGACAACCTGGTAATACTTCTGAGAAGATATTCGGAACATCACGAACCACCGATATGTTACTAAGCTCGAGAACAATCTTGCTTTTCAGGGCAAGACAATGTGATCAAGAGAGTGATGGATTGACACACTCCTAACTCATTGATCGAGAGTGCACCAGAAACAAGGCTTAGGTAGCACAATCTACCTTAGGACGATGATTAAATAACCAACACGCTAAGAAAGAAATTATTGTCCATTAGCTACCTAGCAACTAGTTGCTAGGAGTATTGATTTCACGCATCATGGTTCACTTGCCGGCATTCCGGTTGCGACAACACGGGACCGAGGAATGAAAAATGATGGTAAGAAGTATCACTGCATCAAGAATTCATGAGAGAGGGTGCAATTCTCATGACAATCCTGACATAAGATGGTAATACTCCAGGGTAGAACAGAACAAAAGCTGGATTGGCATTTTGATCTGTGGGATACAACTACTTTGACCCAATCCTAGAAATGGATGAGGTATTGGAGTTTGTTTCTCCTAGTCATTCCGGAATAGAATGGCTCAACGGACCACGAGAATAATAAACATCGATAACACGGATGCACAATTACTCCTGACTATCAATTGATAGACGATGGTCGTAATATAAATGAAGAGGGACAACTCAAGAGGACATATATCTTTCAAAGTTGTGGATGCATAGATTAATATGTCGAACCAAGTTCAACAAGTTTCTTCCAGATAACCCATGCAGAAAGGTAGATCTGGCAGAATCACAATTATGGATGGAGAACTCCTCAAGAGTACTCTGATTGTGATATTTTGGTTCAAAGAACTTCTGCCTTAATGGTTCATGGTATTTGGAAGAAGGAAATACCATGGACCTCGAGGACTGTCGCAAGGTTACTAATATCCTAAAGTAACTAGCAACACTATCAACATGAGGTAAGTAGGGTGAATCTCGGGTTCAAGAACCCATGAATAGAGTACCTGCTACTACATGGCATCACGGGATGCTTTCGAGAATAGTGGCCAAAATCACACACTGGGGATACAAAACATGGCTAGATCACTAGGTGACTCTCTAAGACACCTAGGGTCATAATACTAGCTCCAACCTATATGTCGAGGCAACAGAGTGCCTCAACTCACCGATTAGTATGGTTAATCTGGCCCAAAAGGATATCAGGAACAGGAGGAAGGGGTTTGCAAATGCATCAGACTACTTAGAAACCTGGGATGACTCGGACAGCATAACAGCTGTAAATGCTCAAAAAGATTTGAGACATCCTGCAACATGGTGGCATAACCACTCAACATCATAATATCAAGGTTCCGAGACCAATTATGAACACACGGAAGTACTGGAAACTGAACTGCGGCATGAATCCATCAATCCTATAAGTCAACGGGTTAGCAACACGTCATCCTGATAGATAGAGGAGAAAGCCTAGTTTCTTAACCCCGTAGAAAGGAAGAGGTTGACTCAGATCAGAAGGGCATAGGGTAAAGGAGTAAAAAGAGCCTTACATTCCCTCCCACAATCAATTCCCCTACATATAAATAAAGCATTTCTAGACTCAACTTCGACCGGTTTGGCTTGGTAATCCTATAGGCAGTCAGGCTCTGATACCAAAGCTGTCAGGACCCCGATTCCAAGTCACATCGATCTAGCTAGTAACACCTCATATCACTTTGTGGCCTCATGCACGGTATTCCCACGGGTGTCGCCTTACCATGGCCTGGGACCGTTTGCGCCCTTTTGGCTCACGTATATGATAGTGTCGCTAGCATCCATATGACAGAGAACCCGGGCCGACATGGCTAGTCGTGAACCCAAAGTGGCACTAACCCATGGGGACAGGCATACATGAATCAACTTCGAACATTTCGGTCAGCAGCGTGTGAATCCGGGCTGTAGCACTGGGCTAACAGGACTCCGGTAACCCGGGCTATAGCAGGCTAGGTAGGACTCCGGAGGTCACCGCGTGACATTTCCCCGAAGGGACAGACACAGGAACGAAATGAAACACATGCCAGCCAGTCAAGTGTCCTGAGCAGTAGTGCTGGGCTAGCAGGACTCCGGTGAACCGGGCTGTAGCGGACTACTATGGCTCATGGAAGCACAAGACTACATTTCCTCATAAGAGAGGCTGCCAAAGATAAACAACTAGATTGTCGGATCCCACACATACCAAGCATTTCAATCATACACACAATATGCTTGATATGTGTAAATACAACATGGCATTACAACATAACTCTATGACTCAGTATTTATTCATTAGGCTCCGAGGAGCCAGAAATACAAACATGGTTCTCATGACCCAACATTCAGAGCATACAAACCAAAGAACATGCGGAAGCTTTAACATGTCTGAGTACAGACATCTATAAATGAAAAAGGCTGAGAAGCCTGACTATCTACCAGATCCTGTCGAGGGCACAAGATCGTAGCTGAGGTATCAAGATAAACGTTGAAGTCCACGCGGAACTACTAGCGAGACTGAAATCTCTATGCAAAACATAAATTAAGCAAACGTGAGTACAAAGGTACTCAGCAAGACTTACATCAGAACTAGCTACATATGCATCGGTATCAACAAGGGGGGTGGTGGAGTTTAACTGCAGCAAGCCAGCTTTGACTCAGTGGCTAACCTGAACTATGATTACAAGCAACTCTTTTGAGGTGGCACACACGAGTCCACATATTCACCATTCAATACACCACTATGGATCCGCTCCCGTCTCCCTACGAGAAGGCCATCCATAGCACTCACACTTATATTGCAAGTTTTAGAGTATCCACTTTCACTTGTCTATGAACTGTTATAGGCAACCCAGAAGTCCTTTACCGCGGACACGGCTATTCGAATAGATCATTTATAACCCTGCAGGGGTGTACTTCTTCACACACGCTCTCGCCACTTACCACCACGTACACGTCGTGTATCTCGGCAACCTTCAAGCGGAAGCCTGGCGAGGGAGTCGGTCATGACTTGACTAACCACACAAGTCTCTAGTCCAGGTTTATCGCCTATTTGGGTTCCATCCGCGAGGAGATCCGGCCGGAGTTTCGCTCACAGCCCCAAACGATGTGTGCAGGGTTCCCGAGACACCAAACGGGCGCCTGGTACACCGTGCCACGGTGTATCTACCGCATCATAGCCCACCCCTAGGGTCAGCGCTACGCATGGCCGCCAACACATATCCTACAAATACCAGAAACTAGTTGCAACTCCTGGACAGAGGACAAGGGCAGTTAATAAGTCGAGAGGGTCCATTGGTTTCGGGACCAATGCGTGGTAGTAGCTGGTCATGGATCACAAACACAGAACTCAGTTCCTAAGAACGCTTTCAATGAGACAACCCACCATGTACTCCTACATGGCCTCTCACCGCTACCTTTACCAAATCTTGTTCACACACTTAGCTCACACACAGTAGGACATGTTCACACACCTCTGATTCATCCCCGATGAATCAGACCTGACTCAACTCTAAGCAGTAGCAGGCATGACAAACAGACATGAATGAGTAGGCACATTAGGGCTCAAACAACTCCTACTCATGCTAGTGGGTTTCATCTATTTACTATGGCAATGACAGGTCATGCAGAGGAAAGGGGTTCAACTACCGCAGCATGTAATAGTTGAATCGTTGTTGTCCTAATGCAGTAAAAGAGAGCAGGAGCGAGAGAGTGGGATTGTATCGGAATGAACAAGGGGGTTTTGCTTGCCTGGCACTTCTGAAGATAGAATAGCTCTTCATCGGTGTCATCGATCACGTCGTCGGAAACAACGTCTACTGAGAGAGGGCAATTACCGGCAAACAAGGAAGAATACAATCAATGCAATGCAACAATATGATGCATGATCATGACATGGCAATATGTTGTGATTTGGGCTAATGCAACAGAAAGTCATTTTAATTGAAGTGGAATTCAAAACTATATCAAATTCCAACTCCAAACCTATTATGAAATTTTCCCTAATCATGTTTCATCCTAAACAGTGAAGTTAACTTTCTCAAACATGCATGAAAATTTTACAGATGGATTCCTTGAATTTTTCTGATAATTTTTCATATATAATTTATTTCATTCTAAGTTATAGATTATTTTCTATGATTTTTAGAAGTTTTAGGCATTTTCTAAAATAAATAAACCATTTAGATTTATTTAAAATCCAGAAAAGGTTTTACTGCATTAGCATGACGTAAGGGTGACGTCATCAGGTCAACTGTGGCTGGCCAGGTCAAACCTGACGGCTGGGCCCCACTAGTCAGTCTCACAGTTAACTATTTGGGTTAACTAACCTAACTAAACAACACTGGGGCCACTGGTCAATGACTAACTAAACTAACTTAATTAAGTTTAGCTCTAACTAACTGGTTAGCCGGGCAAGGCCCGCATGTCAGTGACTCAAGGGTCAAACAGAGGTCAACCCCGGGTCAAACCCGGCGCTAACTGGGCTTTGACCCACTGCGGGGCCCGCTGTCAGTGACTAGGTGCGGTCCAGCTGGCGGGGATTAGCACTAATGACCCCGCCACGTCAGTTGTCGCCGGAGTTGACCGGCGGCGACCAAACCCGCGGCGGCAACGCGCCGGACTTGCGCTAAAGGCGACGGGGGCGGTGGCTAAGGGCATCGGGGCGTAGCCCGGGCTCGCCCGCATCCAGGGAGGTAGGTGGGTGGCCGTGGGGGCGCCAGAGCTCGCCGGAACGGAGCTCGCGGTGGCGGCCGGAGCTCGGGTGATGATGGATTTGTCGCTACGGTGCACTAGAGGGGAAACCGAAGGGTGCTGCGGGCTCCTGGGAGTGCAGCGAACACGGTGACACGCTCGGGCGCAAGCTAGGGTGGCCCTGGCCACGGCGATGAGGAACTACGGCGGCGATGAGCTCTCGGGTCCAGCGGGGCAGCTAGCTAGGGGACGAAATCGAGTGCACGGAGTGATGGGAGAGGAAGAGGAGCTCACGAGGAGTCGGATGAGACGCTAAGTGGGCTCGGGGATGGCTTGATGACGACGGAACGGCGGCGGCGATCTCTGGGCAGAGGCGGCGGGGACGAGCTTGATGGCGACGCTTCCGGGCATCCAGGCTTGCTTCCATCGTCGAGGAGATGTAGTAGATGATGGCGGAGCTCCCGGAGACAGAGAGGGGTCGAGGGGTGGCTGGTGGACGCCGTGGCAGCGAGCGGCGGCGACGGGCACGCTCGGT